>NC_057796.1:13343184-13353489 GCF_018294505.1 Triticum aestivum
AAGAAAAAAGAAAAAGGAAGAAGAAGAAAGAAAGAAGAAAGAGGAAGAAAAAAGGAAGAAGAAGAAAAAAAGAATTTTTACTTAAACAATCTTATTTTTTAATTCCTCCTCCTCTATGTCCCCTTAATCTTATTTTTTAATTCGTTTATACTTAAAGAATTTTTACTACATGCAGGAGTGACATATATATGGCGGACGATAGAGCCGAGCCGCTTAGGGATCCGGAGGCTGAACGCTATTTAATGGGCATCATCAACAACGAGATTCCTTATGTGCCGGGCTCAGAATATGAGCAACAAGAGGATGTAGTCTCTTCTTTTCTGAACCTTGACGGTGGAACAGAGATTGTCGATGATCAAGAAGGTGAAGGAACGGACATTGTCGAAGGAGGTCAACCGTCAACAACCGACGATCTCGAATTGCAAGTAGCAACCACCTCCGGCGAGGTATATATATACATTGAGCCTCTCGTGATACAAACTTACTGAAATGTGAATACATATGTATTAACGCGAGCGACTCTCTTTCTTTTTTTAGCCCTCCGGATCGAGTACGACAAAGCGTGGCAAATCCAAGGCGATGAAAACAGGAGAAACATATGCCATTGAGTTTGTCAGTGAAACCGGCAAGCCCCTACAGCACACCTCAAAGTTTATCAACCAATGCGGAGTCGTTGTTAGAGACAACGTCCCGATCACCGTCCAGGAATGGAAGGAGCCAAAGAAGGCACGTCTTGGTTTCAGTTTTGTCGACAAGAGAACGAAAAAGGATTGCTGGAGAAAGCTTATGGAACATTTCATTCTACCTCCGGAATACAACAAAGTCGATGAATTCGGTAACGAGGTTCCGGGTGGACGTCAGAGGAGGAGGCTAGTTAAAGAGTTCGCTCTTCAGAAGATGGGCGAAGCATTCCGGAACTTTAATAAAAATTTAACCCGTGACTATGTCAACAAGGGCAAGACTCCGGATTTCAATGGACAACATGAGAAACTGAAAGATGATTGGCCAGAACTTGTGAGGCAAAAGCAATCGGAGCATTTCAAGGAAATATCGAAAAAAAATAAGGATAATGCGAGTAAGAAAAAGTTCCATCATATTATGGGGCCAGGAGGATACCGCCTTTCGGAGCCTAGGTGGCAGAAGATGGAGGAGGACCTGAGGGTGCGAGGAATCCCTCTAGGTACAGAGGGATGGGACCCAAGGGCCAAAAGCTGGTGGTACGGGCATGGGGGATCGCTAGACCCGGAGACAGGGGTGTGTGTTCACCGGCAGAGACAGTTTGCTCCCACCCAAGCCCTTATTGACGCAATGACCCAAGCTCAAGAGGGCTTGATCAAGTTCAACAGAGAGAAAGACGCACTGACAACAACCCTCGGGAATGATGAACACGGAGGACGTGTACGAGGCAAAGGCAAAGTTCCGTGGAAAGTAGGGTTTTCCCAAGACAATGACCCGTACTGTTACAGAAGCCGTAAGAGAAAGACGGACCAGGATGCAGATGTTATGACGAAGTTTGCATCGGAACTCCATGAGTTGAAGCAGACCGTGCATGAACTAGTGAAAGAAAAATCGGCTGCAGGGCCGCATGAAGATCATGAAGCGGATCGCGGAAGCCAGCAGCGGAGAAGCAGCGTGGCTTCCACGGATGCCTCGCCTGGTGCTAGTGCACCGATGATCGAGATTCGTGCACCGGAGCCTCACTACCCTGTGGATGATGTAAAGGAGATGAAAGAATGTGATCTGCATTATCCCGTGGGGAACGTTTCCACGAAGGTAGCTAGCGGCAGTGCTTTACCCTGTACACCTGGAGCACTCCACCACAACAACCCCATTGCATATGGCTATGCTCGTGTCACGGTGGAAGACATAGTCCAAGGGTTTGAGGACCTGGAGATTGACAAACCTACACCCGAAGGGGAGAGAAGACTTGGAGATGTCAAGCGCCAGTTCATTCTATGGAAAAAGAAGTACATAGTGTTTCCAGGCGAGGCGCCAAGGCTAGCAAGTCCACCCCCCTCCGATGGTGGTGGTGGTGGTGGTGGCGGTGGTGGCGGTGGTGGTGGTCGTGGTGGTTCACCTACACCTCCTTCACGCCATTCGACACCGTCCCCCGATCCACAACTTCCGGCGGGTACGACGCCCTCCAATCCTCCTCCGGCGGGTACGACGCCCCCCAATCCACCTCCGGCGAAGAAGCAGAAGCAGGCGGACAGCAAGGAAACCCGCTCCTGGACTATTAACCCGGACCCTTATGTACCTAAGACCACAAGGGTACCGGAGCCATCACTGAAGCCTCTCCTCCCAAGGCCTGGGGAACTTAGTGAAGCTGAAACCAAGTTGGCCGCGTCTGCTGATTATGAGAAATGGAAGGCGGATATGAAGGCGAAAAAAGAGCCTGAGCCCAAGCAAGTATTCACTGAGAAGCAAAAGAAGTGGGCTAAGGATTTTTTGACGACACCGTCCCAAGCCGAGCTGAATATGCCTGACGACTATGGACATGAACTTCGTAGGCAAGCAAAAATATTGAAGGAGGAGAAAGAAGAAAGTAAAAAAAGCGGGAAACAAGTTGACCAGCTCGGGATGCAGAAGAAACAATTGATCCCCCTGCTCATAGTGAAAGCCGGTCCGGAAGAGGACCCCGAGATCATAGCAGCTGCGGCAGCACTTGGATTGACTGTAGCGGGTGCCATGAAACAAGCGTCCGAGATGGGTTTGACTCTTCGTGCCTTCTTAGGCCTTGAGGATGCGCCAGTATGTGAGATAGCATTACAATATGTGCGGAATGGGCCTCTCGTCGAGCCTGCGCGGGAATAGCCTCTTCCATAGCTCGAAATGAGCTTCGTAGCCCAAAAACAGCTCGCAAAGGGCGACGTAACCAGCGATGTGTAATATGGAGGTGGGAGTAAAATTATGCAGCTGGAGGCCGTAGAACTCCAGGAGCCCGCGGAGGAACGGATGGACTGGAAATCCAAGCCCCCTTAATAAGTAAGGGACAAGGCATACCCGCTCCCCCATGGATGAGTTGGGAAAGCTCTCCGCTTGCTCCCCGCCGTTGTAAGTTGCAAGTCCGGCTCGAACGGGGACCATATACGCAGGAGGGAGAAACCCCTGGGTCTGTAACTCTACTAATTGGCTGTGGGGGACGGAACACTTCTTCCAATTGCCTGGCTTAGGGCTACAGGAGCGAGAGGAGGAGCTGCGATGGCCGGCCATGATGGGATGGATTTTTCTGGGCGCTCTCCGATGGATACTCGCTATGGGAGGATGGTGTGATCTGGATCTGAGGATCCCCGTCTCTTTAAATAGACAATTTACTTACATGGTTAGGGTGGCAAGTGTAAAAATGCCCCGACTTCTCGCATTCGCTCGACACGTGGAGGATAGCCATTATTAGGTGCAGAAGCCAAGGAGTGCAACATTCATGGGAAGCCGGACACTACTCGACAGGTACTCAGAATTTGGAGAAGAACCCGCCTTGCAATGCCGAAGACAATCTGCACGCCGGACTCATCGTCATTGAAGCCTGGTTCGGGGGCTACTGAGGGAGTCCTGGATTAGGGGGTCACTGGTAGAAAAAAGCCCTTTAGTCCCGGTTCGCAACAGTCTTTAGTCCCGGCTGTGCAACCGGGACTAAATATGCGCGACTAAAGACCCCCCCCCCTTTAGTCGCGCCTCTTACGGACCGCGACTAAAGGCTTTAGTCCCGGTTCTTGTGGCTGACCGGGACTAAAGGCCCGTCCACGTGGGCGCCCGTGGTCCGTCGGGGCGGAGGACCTTTAGTCCCGGTTCTCGTGGCCAACCGGGACTAAAGGCCTCCACCGCAGGTTTAGGGTTTTAGCCCCCCTAAACCTGGTTTCTTTTTAGTTTGGAGTGTTGTATTTCTTTTATATTTTATTTGTGTTTTATTTTAATTTTGATAAAGTTTCAGTACACATATTGTACGCTACTATATACATGCATATGAAATTTCAAACAAGAAGAATTCAAGAGGAATATATAATATATATTCAATCTCGGGTGACCATATACAACTTCGAACAAGTTTCCATACACAATTAGGATGGATGACCATATACAACTTCGAACAAGTTTCAATCTCGGGTATGCATATAAATTTCTTCGTCCTCGGTATAGTGTTCTCCTTGAGGATTGATGACCATATACAACTCAGATATGGCGCATCGCCTAGACCGGATACCTGTCCGATACTCCGAAGAAGACATCCGAAGACTGGCCTACGGAGTGGTTTTATATGGAGGACGTCCCCCTTCCGGACCCTATTTGGATGGGCCTACCTGAGTTCAATAACGCCCCTTTGAAGAAACGCCGCAGCTGGCGACCTCGGAGCCCCCAGGAGGAGGATAACAGAGAGGTCCTTTACCTGATGGGCTGGATAAAAACACTGGCCAAATCAGGATTGACAATAATTGAGGTTATGTCAATATGTATAATGCGGGGGGTGCAGCCACTTCAATATCGGGGACAACCCATGTGGCACTTCAATGGAGAAGATGATGCCACCCGCTGCGGTCGTAAGGGACCGGACTCCGTCGCTGCTCTAGTGAAAATACTGTTCGATTTATATAAAGGAGAGGAAGAGGAGTTCATCCGCATTAAGCCACGGGATGGATTCTCCATGTACAACACCCCAAACTGGGTGAGCTGCTACTTTTTACTCTGAACCTTCCCGCATTCTTCGTCATAAGTATTTACCTTGCTATTTCATAGCAGGAACTGCGAAAAGCTGTGAGGGAGGTCCACAGCCCGTCTCCACAACCAGAGGACCCTGACCGGGCCCTCGACCCTGGACTCGAAGAAGATCCGGACACATTTGTGGAGCTCATTGACAGGACGTTCTATCAGTTAAGCTGCGACGGTGCCTTGGTGGCCATCATAGCCGATTATCCTGGACTGCTCCCTGCATCGCATGTAAGTAAAACCGGAGTCCCAACTTCCGAGAAGGATCCCTTTTTTTGCACTTCACCTACCGCACACATATGGTGTCTTACAAGGAAGGCCCTCGGGACGCCATGCCAAACCCGTAGTGACTCACCAACAAGGGGCACCGAAGCCGGGTAGGCTTAAAAGGAAGGCGGTCAGGACTGAGACGCCGTCGCAGAGGTATGAAAAAGAACCCCGCTCCGTGGTTGTCGTCTTTTCGAAATATAATAACGTCCATGGTTCCTGGCAGAAAAATGCTCGTCGGACCATATCCGGAGAGCCTGCCGGCCACGCCTCCACCAGCCGGGCTCCAGAGCCGGACTTAGAGGTAGACGCTAACGTGGGGCCAACACCGGATGTTCCTCCTACATAGGATGCGGACAGGCTGTCTGCTACGAATTCCGAAGTGGAGAGTGCCATGAATCACATGCGTCGTCGGGCCATACTCTACGACGTTTGCTTCTCTCAAGAGGCGTTCGATGCCTTCAACTCAGGAGACGCGTACATCCGAGCTGCTCAAAATGGTCTTGCTAGAGCCATGGACCAGTATGTAAAGGATATACGGGTAAGAAAATCTAATAATTATGTATATCAGTAGCCCCTGAGACTTGAAACAGTTGGCACAACTGATTTAAGGATCATTGTTTGCGTAGGTTCTTACGGAGAAGAATACCCAGTTGTCTCAAGAGTTGGAGGAGTGCAAAGCCCAGCTACGGGCCGCAGTTGCCGCAATGAAGGAGTCCGAAAAGGCCCCATCTAGTAACACTTGTTTCTATCGAAAAGAAGTACATGTACCAGTTTGTATTCGGCATGCATGCAAATCTAACAATAGATTCTGTAGATGATCCCGGAGTGAATCCAGAGGTCGTGCGAGGGGATGAGCAACATGCTCAACGACAGCTAAAGGCTGGCGAGCGCGTACTTACACATGTTAGGCGGGAGAAAAATGATCTCCAAGATGCCAATACCCGGCTGGGCGTTGAACTGAAAGATGTTCGGGCCCAGCTTGCTGACTCTGTAAAGGAGAATAAGAGGCTTCAACGCGGCATTTTTAGTAAGTGCTTGAACGAACTTTTATAGAGTTCGGCGAAGAAACCGTCTAACAGAGTTATATCTGTAGGTATGCTGATGGGTCGTCCCGTAGAGGAGATGCCAGGGTCTGCAGGGGATCTTCTGCCAGAGCTCTCACAACCGCATGAACAAGTTCGGCAGGTGATGCAGGGCATTGCCCAGGCCTTGTGCCATCCGCCTCCCTGCCAGGCGGCATGGGGGAGCTCGTAGAGATGCTCAAGGGAGCGCGGCGGCACTTCCGATTATGGAAGATATCTGCCTGTCTACAAGGTGCAAGGGAATCCTGGGCCATGGTGAAGACTCGATATACCAAGGCTGACCCGAACCACATGGCCGAGGTCGGACCTGTGGGGTCTGATGGGAAAGAGATACCCGTCAGTTTGGTGTATGACCAGGTAAAATTAGCCGCAAAGTATTCTCAACAGGATTGTAGGCTAGACAGCCTGTTGGATGGCATAGAAGAAGAATTTAGTCAGTCTAAGTGACTGTGTACTTCTAGTGACATACATTGTCCCTAGCCGGATTGTAAATCATTTGTCATGGCGGACCTTTTCGCTTCGACCTCCGGACCCGACAGTCCGGAGTGTATATGAATACCCGCTCAGTTATGAAAAAACCGGGGTACGCGTGGAGACCAGGCGTAGGGGTCATAAGTGCTTGAACAGACAAGTACCCAACTAGCTATGTTATATTACATGGATAGTAAGAAACATCTTCCAGGGAGAATAGTTCCGTTAAGGGTTCCTTTCCCTGGGTACGCATGCATTAATGTGCATGTCCGAACTGCGAAAAGAACGCTAGCTTTCGGGGGGCACTTATTGAAATAAATAAAAATCATCTTTTGTTCACCGACCGAATATTCCCTTAAGAACGCTAGCTTTCGGCTTCACCCAGTCTGAGGTACACATCCGGCTGACCCGGCAGTAACAATCGCAGAGGTGCTCCCCTTATGCCCTAGCCGAATTAACGAGAACGTAGGGCATAAACACAAGAGCCAGGCAACCCAGCTTGGCCAAAACTTAAGTCATATCGATGCATATAATGGCGAAGAAAAGGTACATGTGGAAAAGTAACACATGTGCGGGGGGCATAGAGCCCGGAACATAGTTATATTAAGCTTCTGTATAAGAAGCCCCCAGGTATGATGAGCACGCCAAGCGCGTCAAGAATGTGCAGTCAAGACACAATTTAACCTTTTAAGGCCTTGAAGAAAAAAGGGAAGAAAGAAAGAAAGAAAAGACAGGTAACATATATATATAAAAAATTGACGGAGGTAAGGAGACGAACACAGAGTCCGGCACTAGGCGTAAAATCGTCGGAGTCTGGCCGCGTTCCATGGGTTTGGCTCGAGTCAATTGTCCGATGCATCCCGCAGACGGTACGCCCCACCGGTCAAAACTTTGTCAATAATGAAGGGACCTTCCCATTTGGGCTTGAGCTTGTTCTTTTTCTTCTCCGGTAGGCATAGAACGAGTTCGCCAACGTTATAAGTTTAGGCCCATACTTCTCTGCTTTGATACCGTCGAGCCTGTTGCTAATAGAATGCGGAGCGGGCTTTTGCCACATCATGCTCCTCCTCCAGGGCGTCCAAACTGTCCTGCCGATCAAGCTCGGCTTCTTTCTCTTCGTACATGCGCACTCGAGGTGAGTCATGAATGATGTCGCAGGGCAGTACCGCCTCTGCGCCGTACACCATAAAAACGGTGTGTATCCGATAGTGCGATTCGGCGTGGTCCGCAGCCCCCATAGTACGGAGTCGAGCTCCTCGACCCAGTGCGTATCTGATTCCTTCAAGGATCGCACTAATCTGGGTTTAATGCCGCTCATGATAGGACCGTTTGCTTGCTCGACTTGACCGTTAGTTTGCGGGTGATAGACAGAGGCATAATCGAGCTTAATGCCCATGTTGCTGCACCAAGTTTTTACCTCGTCGGCTGTAAAGTTCGAGCCGTTATCGGTAATGATGCTATGGGGGACGCCGTAATGGTGTACAACCCCGGATATGAAGTCTATCACTGGTCCGGACTCGGCCGTTTTAACTGGTTTGGCTTCTATCCATTTGGTGAATTTATCCACCATGACCAATAGGTATTTTTTCTTATGGCTTCCCCCTTTAAGGGGTCCGACCATATCAAGCCCCCAGACCGCAAAGGGCCAAGTAATGGGGATTGTTTGGACAGCGGTAGGTGGCATATGGCTTTGGTTTGCAAAAAGCTGGCAACCGACGCAACGTTGAACGAGGTCCTGTGCGTCTGCTCAGGCCGTCAGCCAATAAAAACCTGTACGGAAGGCCTTGCTTACAAGGGCCCGAGCTGCGGCGTGGTGGCCGCCAAGTCCAGCATGAATTTCTGCCAAAAGTTGTCGTCCTTCCTCTTCGGAGATGCACCTTTGAAGTACTCCGGTAGCGCTTTTCTTATAAAGCTCTCCCTCGTGGACCTTGTAGGCTTTAGACCGCCGCACAATGCAGCGTGCCTTGTTTGGGTCCTGAGGGAGCTCTTGCCTAGTTAGGTAGGCCAAGAAGGGTTCTGCCCATGGGGCGATGACAGCCATAATCACGTGGGCCGAAGGTGTTATTTCGGTGGCAGAGCCTCCGATTAGGTCAGAGTGTTCGGGATATGGCGATGTGGCCGGATCCAGACTGTCGTTGCCGGTCTCCCCTTCCCACACCACGGATGGCTTAAACAGCCTTTCCAAGAAGATATTAGGTGGGACAGGGTCGCACTTAGCGCCGATGCGGGCGAGGATATCCGCCGCTTCATTGTTTTCTCGGACCACATCGTGGAATTCAAGCCCCTCTAACCGAGCTGACATTTTGAGGATGGCGTTGCGGTAAGCCGCCATTTTTGGATCCTTGGCGTCAAAGTCTCCATTTATTCGAGATATTGCGAGGTTCGAATCCCCACACACTTCTATGCGTTGAATGCCCATGGAGACTGCCATCCGAAGACCATGCAATAGGGCCTTATACTCTGTTGCATTGTTGGAGTCTGTGTATAATATTTGGAGTACGTATTGGAATGTATCTCCGGTGGGGGATGTCAGGACGACGCCTGCTCCCAGCCCAGCCAGCATCTTAGAGCCGTCAAAGTGCATGATCCAATTAGAGTACACGTCGTACTCTTTAGGGAGTTCGGCTTCCATCCATTCGGCGACGAAATCAGCCAGTACTTGCGACCTTAATGGTTCATCGTGGTTTATATGTTATGTCGAACGGGAGGAGCTCGATAGCCCATTTAGCAATCTGGCCCGTGGAATCGCGGTTATTTATTATGTCGTTGAGTGGTACTTCAAAGGCCACTGTAATTGAACACTCTTGAAAGTAGTGTCGTAATTTCTGGGATGCCATGAAGACCGCGTATGCTATCTTTTGATAATGTGGGTATCGTGATTTGCATGGAGTGAGGACAGTGGATACGTAGTATACCGGCTTTTGAAGCGGGAACTTATGTCCGTCCGTCTCTCGTTCGACGATGAGCACTGCGCTTACAACTTGGTGTGTTGCCGCTATATATAACAGCATTGGTTCGCCGACATTTGGCGCGGCGAAGATTGGGTTGGTGGCCAAGACGGCTTTTATTTCTTCCAATCCGGCCGTGGCCGCATCCGTCCATTCGAAGTGTTCGGTGCGTCGAAGAAGGCGCTAAAGGGGTAGTGTCTTTTCTCCCAATTGGGAGATAAAGCGGCTTAAGGCAGCCACGCATCCAGTTAATTTCTGGATTTGCTTGAGGTCTGTTGGGATAGCCAACTGTGACAGAGCTCAGGTTTTAGCCGGATTTGCTTCAATTCCTCTATTAGAGACGATGAAGCCCAATATCTTTCCGGCGGGCACGCCGAAAATGCATTTTTCCGGATTGAGCTTGATGTCATATGTTCGGAGATTGTCGAACGTGAGCCTCAAGTCATCTATTGAGGATTCGACATGTCTAGTTTTAATGACCACATCGTCTACGTATGCCTCCACTGTTTTATCGATTTGTGTTTCCAGGCATGTCTGAATCATGCGTTGATAGGTTTGATACATCTCCAACGTATCTATAATTTTTTATTGTTCCATGCTATATTATATTCTGTTTTGGACATTATTGGGCTTTATTATACACTTTTATATTATTTTTTGGACTAACCTATTAACTGGAGGCCCAGCCCAGAATTGTTGTTTTTGCCAATTTCAGAGTTTCGCAGAAAAAGAATATCAAACGGAGTTCAAACAGAATGAAACCTTCGGGAAAGTGATTTTCGGAACGAACGTGATCCAGAGGACTTGGACCCTACGTCAAGGCATCAACCAGGAAG
>NC_057796.1:13353831-13397111 GCF_018294505.1 Triticum aestivum
CGACGTACTTCTTCCTCCTATATATACCTACGTACCCCCAAACTACCAGATACGGAGCCAAAAACCTAATTCCACCGCCGCAACCTTCTGTACCCGTGAGATCCATCTTGGGGCCTGTTCCGGAGCTCCGTCGGAGGGGTATCGATCAAGGAGGGCTTCTACATCAACACCATAGCCTCTCCAATGAAGTGTGAGTAGTTTACCTCAGACCTTCGGGTCCATAGTTATTAGCTAGATGGCTTCTTCTCTCTTTTTGGATCTCAATACAATGTTCTCCCCCTCTCTCGTGGAGATTTATTCGATGTAATCTTCTTTTGCGGTGTGTTTGTTGAGACCGATCAATTGTGGGTTTATGATCAAGTTTATCTATGAACAATATTTGAATCTTCTGAATTCTTTTATGTATGATTGGTTATCTTTGCAAGTCTCTTTGAATTATCAGTTTGGTTTGGCCTACTAGATTGATCTTTCTTGCAATGGGAGAAGTGCTTAGCTTTGGGTTCAATCTTGCGGTGTCCTTTCACAGTGACAATAGGGGAAGCAAGGCACGTATTGTATTGTTGCCATCGAGGATAACAAGATGGAGTTTATATCATATTGCATGAGTTTATCCCTCTACATCATGTCATCTTGCTTAAAGTGTTACTCTGTTCTTATGAACTTAATACTCTAGATGCATGCTGGATAGCGGTCGATGTGTGGAGTAATAGTAGTAGATGCAGGCAGGAGTCGGTCTACTTGTCTCGGACATGATGACTATATACATGATCATACCTAGATATTCTCATAACTATGCTCAATTCTGTCAATTGCTCAACAGTAATTTGCTCACCCACCATAAATACTTATGCTCTTGAGAGAAGCCACTAGTGAAACCTATGGCCCCCGGGTCTATTTTCCATCATATTAATCTCCCGACAACAAGCTATTTCTAGCGCCGTTTTTATTTTGCTTACTTTTACTTTGCATCTTTATCATAAAAATACCAAAAATATTATCCTATCATATCTATCAGATCTCACTCTCGTAAGTGACCGTGAAGGGATTGACAACCCCTTATCGCGTTGGTTGCGAGGATTTATTTGTTTTTGTAGGTGCGAGGGGCTCGTGCGTGGCCTCCTACTGGATTGATACCTTGGTTCTCAAAAACTGAGGGAAATACTTACGCTGCTTTACTGCATCACCCTTTCCTCTTCAAGGGAAAAGCAACGCAGTGCTCAAGAGGTAGCAAGAAGGATTTCTGGCGCCGTTGCCGGGGAAGCTTACACAAGGTCGAGTCAAGATTTGGACTCCCAACAACGAACCATTTCTGGCGCCGTTGCCGGGGAGACTACGCGAAAGTCAACATACCAAGTACCCATCACAAACCCTTATCTCCCGCATTACATTATTTGCCATTTGCCTCTCGTTTTCCTGTCCCCCACTTCACCCTTGCCGTTTTATTCGCCCTCTTTTTTCGTTCGCCTTTAGTTCGCTTGCTTTTTGTTTGCTCGTGTGTTGGATTGCTTGCTTGTCACGATGGCTCAAGATAATACCAAATTATGTGACTTTACCAATACCAAGAACAATGATTTCCTTAGCACTCCGGTTGCTCCTCTTACCAGTACTGAATCTTGTGAAATCAATACTGCTTTATTGAATCTTGTCATGAAAGATCAATTTGCCGGCCTTCCTAGTGAAGATGCCGCTACCCATCTAAATAGCTTCGTGGATTTGTGTGATATGCAAAAGAAGAAAGATGTGGATAATGATATTGTTAAATTGAAGCTATTCCCTTTTTCGCTTAGAGATCGTGCTAAAGCTTGGTTTTCATCTTTGCCTCAAAATAGTATTGATTCTTGGAATAAGTGCAAAGATGCTTTTATCTCAAAGTATTTCCCTCCCGCTAAGATCATCTCTCTTAGAAACGATATTATGAATTTTAAGAAACTTGATCATGAGAATGTTGCACAAGCTTGGGAGAGGATGAAATTAATGATACGTAATTGCCCTACGCATGGTTTGAATTTGTGGATGATTATACAAAAAATTTATGCCGGGTTGAATTTTGCTTCTAGAAATCTTTTAGATTCGGCCGCGGGAGGCACTTTTATGGAAATCACTTTAGGAGAAGCTACTAAACTCCTAGATAATATTATGGTTAATTATTCTCAATGGCACACTGAAAGATCTACTAATAAAAAAGTGCATGCGATAGAAGAAATTAATGTTTTGAGTGGAAAGATGGATGAACTTATGAAATTATTTGCTAGTAAAAGTGTTTCTTCTGAACCTAATGATATGCCTTTGTCTACTTTGATTGAGAATAATAATGAATCTTTGGGTGTTAATTTTGTTGGTAGGAATAATTTTGGTAATAACGCGTGTAGAGGAAACTTTAATCCTAGGCCTTATCCTAGTAATTCCTCTAATAATTATGGTAATTCCTACAACAATTCTTGTGGAAATTTTAATAAGATGCCTTCTGAATTTGAGACTACTGTTAAAGAATTTATGAATTTGCAAAAGAATTTCAATGCTTTGCTTGAAGAAAAATTGCTTAAAGTTGATGATTTGGCAAGGAACGTTCATAGAATTTCTCTTGATATTGATTCTTTGAAACTTAGATCTATTCCTCCTAAGCATGATATCAATGAGTCTCTCAAAGACATGAGAATTTCCATTTATGAGTGCAAAGAAAGAACCGCTAGGACGCGTGCTAAGAAAGATTGTTTTGTGAAGGCGTGTTCTTCTAGTTTCTTTGAAAATAAAGATGAAGATCTAAAAGTTATTGATGTGTCCCCTATTAAATCTTTGTTTTGCAATATGATTCTTGATAATTATGAGACTGAATATGATCCACCTTTACCTAGAAGGCGTTCTAGAAATTCGGAGTTTTTAGATCTTGATGCTAAAATTGGTAAAAGTGGGATCGAAAACAAAACTCTAGATATTAATGGACCCACAATTTTGGATTTCAAGGAATTTAATTATTATAATTTCTCTTTGATAGATTGTATTTCCTTGTTGCAATCCGTGCTAAATTCTCCTCATGCTTATAGTCAAATTAAAGCTTTTACTAAACATATCGTTGATGCTTTGATGCAATCTTATGAAGAAAAACTTGAGTTGGAAGTATCTATCCCTAGAAAACTCTATGATGAGTGGGAACCTACTATTAAAATTAAAATTAAAGATCATGAATTCTATGCTTTGTGTGATTTGGGTGCTAGTGTTTCCACTATTCCCAAAACTTTATGTGATTTGTTAGGTTTCCGTGATTTTGATGATTGCTCTTTAAACTTGCACCTTGCAGATTCCACCATTAAGAAACCTATGGGAAGAATTAATGATGTTCTTATTGTTGCAAATAGGAACTATGTGCCCATAGATTTTATTTTCTTGACATAGATTACAATCCTTCATTTCCTATTATTCTTGGTAGACCTTTCCTTAGAACAATTGGTGCAATTATTGATATGAAGGAAGGGAATATAAGATTCCAATTTCCATTAAAGAAAGGCATGGAACACTTCCCTAGAAATAAAGTAAAATTACCTTATGAATCTATTATGAGAGCCATTTATGGATTGCCTACCAAAGATGGCAATACCTAGATCTATCTTTGTCTTTATGCCTAGCTAGGGGCGTTAAACGATAGCGCTTGTTGGGAGGCAACCCAATTTATTTTTATTTTTTTTACTTTTTGCTTATTTTTAGGAATAAGTATTTGATTTAGCCTCTGTTTAGATTTGTTTTTATGTTTTAATTAGTGTTTGTGCCAAGTTTAACCTATAGGATCTTCTTGGATGATAGTTATTTGATCTTGCTGAAAATTCCAGAAACTTTCTGTTCACGAAAATAATTTTTAAAAATCACCAGAACGTGATAAAATATTTATTCCAATTGCTTCTGATCAATAAACAAATTTTCTAGGTCTTCCTATTTTGTCTGAATTTTTGGAGTTCCAGAAGTTTGCGTTAGTTACAGATTACTACAGACTGTTCTGTTTTTGACAGATTCTGTTTTTCGTGTGTTGTTTGCTTATTTTGATGAGTCAATGGCTAGTAAAGTAGTTTATAAACCATAGATAAGTTTGAATACAGTAGGTTTAACACCAATATAAATAAATAATGAGTTCATTACAGTACCTTGAAGTGGTCTTTTGTTTTCTTTCGCTAACGGAGCTCACGAGATTTTCTGTTAAGTTTTGTGTTGTGAAGTTTTCAAGTTTTGGGTGAAAGATTTGATGGATTATGGAACAAGGAGTGGCAAGAGCCTAAGCTTGGGGATGCCCATGGCACCCCCAATATAATCTAAGGACACCTAAAATCCAAAGCTTGGGGATGCCCCGGAAGGCATCCCCTCTTTCGTCTACTTCCATCGGTAACTTTACTTGGAGCTATATTTTTATTCACCACATGATATGTGTTTTGCTTGGAGCGTCTTGTATGATTTGAGTCTTTATTTTTTAGTTTACCACAATCATCTTTGCTGTACACACCTTTTGAGAGAGACACACATGATTCGGAAATTATTAGAATACTCTATGTGCTTCACTTATATCTTTTGAGTTGTATAGTTTTTGCTCTAGTACTTCACTTATATCTTTTAGAGCACGGTGGTGGATTTGTTTTATAGAAACTATTATTCTCCCATGCTTCACTTAGATTATTTTGAGAGTCTTAAATATCATGGTAATTTTCTTAAATAATCCTAATATGCTAGGTATTCAAGTCTAGTAAAAACTTTCTTATGAGTGTGTTGAATACTAAGAAAAGTTTGATGCTTGATGATTGTTTTGAGACCTGGAGGTAGTAATATCAAAGTTGTGCTAGTTGAGTAGTTGTGAATTTGAGAAATACTTTTGTTGAAGTTTGCAAGTCCCGTAGCATGCACGTATGGTAACCGTTATCTAACAAATTTGAAACATGAGGTGTTCTTCGAGTGTCCTCCTTATGAGTGGCGGTCGGGGACGAGCGATGGTCTTTTCCTACAAATCTATCCCCCTAGGAGCATGCGCGTAGTGCTTGGTTTTTGATGACTTCTAGATTTTTGCAATAAGTATATGAGTTCTTTATGACTAATGTTGAGTCCATGGTTTATACGCACTCTCACCTTTCCAACATTGCTAGCCTCTTCGGTACCGTGCATTGCCCTTTCTCACATTGAGAGTTGGTGCAAACTTTGCCGGTGCATCCAAACCCCGTGATATGATACGCTCTTTCACACATAAACCTCCTTGTATCTTCCTCAAAACAGCCACCATACCTACCTATTATGGCATTTCCATAGCCATTCCGAGATATATTGCCATGCAACTTTCCACCGCTCCTTTTATCATGACACGTTCATCATTGTCATATTGCTAGCATGATCATGTAGTTGTCATAGTATTTGTGGCAAAGCCACCGTTCATAATTATTTCATACATGTCACTCTTGGTTCATTGCATATCCCGGTACACCGCCGGAGGCATTCATATAGAGTCATACTTTGTTCTAGTATCGAGTTGTAATCATTGAGTTGTAAATAAATAGAAGTGTGATGATCATCATTTTCTAGAGCATTGTCCCAAGTGAGGAATAAAAAAGGCAATAAAAAAGAGAAGGCCCAAAAAAATGAGAGAAAAAGAGAGAAGGGACAATGTTACTATCCTTTTCCACACTTGTGCTTCAAAGTAGCACCATGATCTTCATGATAGAGAGTCTCTTGCTTTGTCACTTTCATATACTAGTGGGAATTTTTCATTATAGAACTTGGCTTGTATATTCCAACAATAGGCTTCCTCAAATGCCCTAGGTCTTCGTGAGCAAGCAAGTTGGATGCACACCCACTTAGTTTCTTTTGTTGAGCTTTCATACATTTATAGCTCTAGTGCATCCGTTGCATGGCAATCCCTAATCCTTGCATTGACATCAATCGATGGGCATCTCCATAGCTCATTGATTAGGCTCGTTGATGTGAGACTTTCTCCTTTTTTGTCTTCTCCTCATAACCCCCAGCATTATATTCTATTCCACCCATAGTGCTATATCCATGGCTCACGCTCATGTATTGCGTGAAAGTTGAAAAGGTTTGAGATTACTAAAGTATGAAACAATTGCTTGGCTTGTCATTGGGGTTATGCATGATGAGAGCATTCTTGTGTGACGAAAATGGAGCATGACTAAACTATATGATTTTCTAGGGATGAAATTTCTTTGGCCATGTTATTTTGAGAGGACATAATTGCTTAGTTAGTATGCTTGAAGTATTATTATTTTTATGTCAATATTGAACTTTTATCTTGAATCTTTCAGATCTGAATATTCATACCACAATTAAGAAGAATTACATTGAAATTATGCCTAGTAGCATTCCAGATCAAAAATTCTGTTTTTATCATTTACCTACTCGAGGACGAGCAGGAATTAAGCTTGGGGATGCCTGATACGTCTCCAACGTATCTATAATTTTTGATTGTTCCATGCTATATTATATTCTGTTTTGGACATTATTAGGCTTTATTATACACTTTTATATTATTTTTGGGACTAACCTATTAACCGGAGGCCCAGCCCAGAATTGCTGTTTTTTGCTATTTCAGAGTTTCGCAGAAAAAGAATATCAAACGGAGTCCAAACAGAATGAAACCTTCGGGAACGTGATTTTCAGAATGAACGTGATCCAGAGGACTTGGACCCTACGTCAAGGCATCAACCAGGAAGCCACGAGGTAGGGGGGCGCGCCCTCCACCCTCGTGGGCCCCATGTTGCTCCACCGACGTACTTCTTCCTCCTATATATACCTACGTACGCCCAAACTACCAGATACGGAGCCAAAAACCTAATTCCACCGCCGCAACCTTCTGTACCCGTGAGATCCCATCTTGGGGCCTGTTCCGGAGCTCCGCCGGAGGGGGCATCGATCACGGAGAGCTTCTACATCAACACCATAGCCTCTCCGATGAAGTGTGAGTAGTTTACCTCAGACCTTCAGGTCCATAGTTATTAGCTAGATGGCTTCTTCTCTCTTTCTGGATCTCAATACAATGTTCTCCCCCTCTCTTGTGGAGATCTATTCGATGTAATCTTCTTTTGCGGTGTGTTTTTTGAGACCGATGAATTGTGGGTTTATGATCAAGTTTATCTATGAACAATATTTGAATCTTCTGAATTCTTTTAAGTATGATTGGTTATCTTTGCAAGTATCTTCGAATTATCAGTTTGGTTTGGCCTACTAGATTGATCTTTCTTGCAATGGGAGAAGTGCTTAGCTTTGGGTTCAATCTTGCGGTGTCCTTTCCCAGTGACAGTAGGGGCAGCAAGGCACGTATTGTATTGTTGCCATCGAGGATAACAAGATGGGGTTTATATCATATTGCATGAGTTTATCCCTCTACATCATGTCATCTTGCTTAAAGCATTACTCTATTTTTATGAACTTAATACTCTAGATGCATGATGGATAGCGGTCGATGTGTGGAGTAATAGTAGTAGATGCAGGCAGGAGTCGGTCTACTTGTCTCAGACGTGATGCCTATATACATGATCATAACTAGATATTCTCATAACTATGCTCAATTCTGTCAATTGCTCAACAGTAATTTGTTCACCCACCGTAAATACTTATGCTCTTGAGAGAAGCCACTGGTGAAACCTATGGCCCCCGGGTCTATTTTCCATCATATTAATCTCCCGACAACAAGCTATTTCTGGTGCCATTTTTATTTTGTTTACCTTTACTTTGCATCTTTATCATAAAAATACCAAAAATATTATCCTATCATATCTATCAGATCTCACTCTCGTAAGTGACCGTGAAGGGATTGACAACCCCTTATCGCGTTGGTTGCAAGGATTTATTTGTTTGTGTAGGTGCGAGGGACTCGTGCGTGGCCTCCTACTGGATTGATACCTTGGTTCTCAAAAACTGAGGGAAATACTTACGCTGCGTTACTGCATCACCCTTTCCTCTTCAAGGGCAAACCAACGCACTGCTCAAGAGGTAGCAAGGTTGCACCGGCGTTTTTGAGCCCGAAAGGCATGGTGTTAAAATAGAAAGGGCCGTATGGAGTTATGAATGCCGTTGCGGCTCGATCGGACTCCGCCATCTTAATTTGATGGTATCCGGAGTATGCGTCGAGAAAACACAATGAGTCGTGACCTGCGGTAGCGTCGATAATTTGATCGATGCGGGGGAGGGGGAAGGGATCCTTGGGGCAAGCCTTGTTAAGGTCTTTGAAATCGACACATAAACGCCAGGATTTGTCCTTCTTTGGTACCATCACCAGGTTTGCTAGCCAGTCCGGATGTTTTATTTCTCTAATGAATCCGGCCTCGAGTAACTTGGCTAGATCTTCTCCCATGGCATGCCGCTTAGGCTCAGAGAAACGCCGAAGAGTCTGCTTGACCGGCTTGAACCCTTTTAGAATGTTAAGGCTATGCTCCGCCAGCCTGCGTGGGATTCCTGGCATGTCTGAAGGATGCCAGGCAAAGATGTCCCAATTCTCGCACAAGAACTCCCGCAGTGCGGCGTCTGTTCTGGGGTTCAGCTGTTCCCCGATGGATGCTGTTTTTGTACGGTCCATTGGGTGGACCTGGAATTTGACTATTTCGTTCGCTGGTTTAGAAGAGGTGGACTTGGGTCTTTTGTCGAGTATCACGTCGTCCCTGTCCACTGTGGAGTGCAGCGCAGTTAGTTCTTCGGCCGCAAGGGCTTCGGATAACGCCTCGAGGGCTAGTGCGGCGGATTTATTTTCGGCGCGAAGTGCTATGTCCGGATCACTAGCTAGTGTGATGATTCCATTGGGCCCGAGCATTTTGAGCTTCATGTACCCGTAATGGGTTATAGCTTGGAAGATCGTGAATGCCTCCCGCCCTAAAAGGGCGTGGTATCCGCTACTGAACGGGGCCACTTGGAATGTGATTTCTTCGGACCTATAGTTCTCCGGCGTGCCGAATACCACATCTAGTGTGATTTTTCCCGCACATCGTGCCTCCCGACTAGGGATGATTCCTCTGAAGGTCGTGCTGCTTTGCTCAATGCGGCTCTTGTCTATTTCCATTTTTCGAAGAGTCTCCTCATAGATGAGGTTTAATCCACTGCCACCGTCCATGAGCACTTTAGTAAGCCGGAAGCCGTCCACAATTGGACTAAGGACCAAAGCGGCTGGTGCTCGGGATGTTCGTAATTTAGGTTTGTCACTGGCATTGAAGGTTATAGCCGTATCGCTCCATGGATTTATTGATGCAACGTGGCAGACTTCGGCAAGGCTGCGGAGTGCTCGCTTGCGCCTATTATTTGAGGTGAAGGTCTTGAAGACTGTCAGCACTGTATTGTTACTTTCCACGAGATGGTGCTCTGTGGTGTTGTTGATGAGGAGATCCTCGCCGCTCTTGGCCACCTGCCGTGGTATCCAACATGCTCTAAGGTTGTGTGTTGGCATGGTATCTGGTGTACTGTGAATTTTGCATGGCCCATTGAGCCATACCTCCAATACAGTTCCACGCCCTGTATTGGGCTTTGGTTTCTTTGTAATTGGATCGGGTGACTTACCAGAGTACACCCTTTTAGTTCGGACGGGGGGTTTAGTGAGAGCCAGAGGATCCCAGAATTTTGTTTGGGTTTTCCAGGCGCTTTCCATCGCACAGTACTTCTGTACTATGGCTGCCCAGTCAGTGAAGTGTGCTATGTCACGGCGACTTATGGTGTTGAAGATTCCCTTGTCCGTGCAATTTTTGCAAAAGAATGAAATTGCGTCTTCCTCGCGACAGTCCTTGACCTTGTTCATTACAAGGAGGAATCTGGCCCAATAGTGATGTAATGTCTCTTGGGGCTCTTGTCTAATGTGGGAAAGATCACTTATGTCTGGGTGGGTGGGTAGATTTAAGTCCAAACCCTAACCCGGTCTGAGACCCAGGGGTGGAGGACTTTCCGAGTGTAGCAGTTCGGGCTCCGGGATGTTGACCAATAGATCTGGCCTGCTGTCTGATTCTAGGTTCGAAGCTTGGGCCATGTCCTCCCGTAGACGGGTATCCGGCTCGGAGAGCTCGGGAATCCGGACATAGTTTGTCCTCAGAATAGAGGAAGAATCGCTACATTGCTCCTCCACCACCGCTATCTGATGGGCGGCGATGTGATCCAAGAGCTCGTTCAAGGAAGAGAGCTCCATTGGATCCATCTGCTCGGCGAATCCCGAGCCGACGTGGAGGTTGTTTTTGATGACCCTAGAAGTCATCGTCGGCGCAACGGCCGAACAGGCGGTCATGACGAAGCCGCCTAGTCGGAGAGTTTAGCCTATAGCCAGGGCTCCCCCGAGGTAATGTTGTCCTTGACAACCAGACGAGCCATCAAGCCTTATCGTGACGGCACAGTGGAACTCTCAATGAAAGCACCAATGTCGGTGTCAAAACGGGCGGGTCTCGGGTAGGGGATCCCGAACTGTGCGTCTAAGGCGGATGGTAACAGGAGGCGGGGGACACGATGTTTACCCAGGTTCGGGCCCTCTCGATGGAGGTAATACCCTACTTCCTGCTTGATTGATCTTGATGATATGAGTATTACAAGAGTTGATCTACGACGAGATCGTAGAGGCTAAACCCTAGAAGCTAGCCTATGATTATGATTGTTTTTGTCCTACGGACTAAACCCTCCGGTTTATATAGACACTGGAGGGGATTAGGGTTACACAAAGTCGGTTACAACGGAGGAGATCTACATATCCGAATTGCCAAGTTTGCCTTCCACGCAAAGGAGAGTCCCATCCGGACACGGGACGAAGTCTTCAATCTTGTATCTTCATAGTCCAACAATCCGGCCAAAGTATATAGTCCGGCTGTCCGAGGACCCCCTAATCCAGGACTCCCTCACCACCCCCCCCCCTTTCCTTCCTCCCTCCTTCCTCTTCCTTCCCTCTCCCTCTCCAAATA
Source organism: Triticum aestivum (assembly GCF_018294505.1). NCBI lineage: Eukaryota > Viridiplantae > Streptophyta > Magnoliopsida > Poales > Poaceae > Triticum > Triticum aestivum. The sequence goes on from NC_057796.1 coordinate 13,364,724, forward strand.
GGAAAAGGAGGAGTCCTACTCCCAGTGGGAGTAGGACTCCCCCTTGGGCACGCCTCCTCCCCTTGGCCGGCCCTCTCCTCCCCCCTTTATATACGGAGGAGGAGGGCACCCCATAGACACGAGAATTGATCTCTTGGATCTCTTAGCCGTGTGCGGTGCCCCCCTCCACCATAATCCACCTCGATAATATCATAGCGGTGCTTAGGCGAAGCCCTGCGTCGGTAGAACATCATCATCGTCACCACGCCGTCGTGCTGACGAAACTCTCCCTCAAAGCTCGGCTGGACCGGAGTTCGAGGGACATCATCGAGTTGAACGTGTGCAGAACTCGGAGTTGCCGTGCGTTCGGTACTTGATCGGTCGGATCGTGAAGACGTACGACTACATCAACTGCGTTGTGCTAATGCTTCTGCTTTCGGTCTGCGAGGGTACGTGGACACACTCTTCCCTCTCGTTGCTATGCATCACCATGATCTTGCGTGTGCATAGGAATTTTTTTGAAATTACTACGTTCCCCAACACCAACGCCCTCTCTTCTTGAGAGGTTTTGGTTCGTGTTTGGTCCTTGTCGTCTTTTTGCCTTCTTTTTGGCCTGGTTTATGTTTTAGTTGCGTCATTTCTGCTCTTTTGCGTGTCCAGCTGCTCGAAGTGTGCATTGCAAAGGCTGTGTTTTTCTATCTTGTCAAAACTTGCACTTTCTTGGGTGTACGGTACTACCGTGGCTACCGCTAGAGGTGGGTGGCATCTGTGCTTGCACAGCTGCGACCGTAGCACGGTACTATTGCTTCCACCGCGGCAGTAATTTTTTACTACCGCTTGTAGAGCAGTACTACCGCCCTGTGTGCGGTACTTCCGCCCGGGCGGTACTACCGCGATGAGCTGCGGTACTACCGTGCTGTCGAGAGCGCGTGGGGGTTAAGTGCGGGCAGGGGGGAGTTCCAACTCCCTCATACCCATTCATCCCTTCCCCTCACTTCGTCTCTCTCTCTCTCTCCTACCCAAGAACGGCGCCGGAGGACCTCGCCAGATCTCCGTCTCCAGTCGCTCTCCTCACATTCCAACCAGTGGGATTGATCACCACCTTGCCCTCTTGCCATGGAACCCGGTATCTCCCTTAGTCCCTCTCTGTTTGCCCCATTGTTGTGCTTCTAGGTTTTGGGAGATGCATGTGTAGTTCTTGTGATTTTTCGCTAAATCTTTGCAAGAGGAGATTGTTGCAGAGTGCTAGTGCAGTATATATGCTACTTTGTGTAATACAACAACGTAGTTTTGGTCAACGGTAGTACCGATTCATCTTCATGGGTGTTCTCAGATGCGTTTTGTGCCAGATCCGCCCCGTGCGGTACTACCGCCCGTTGTGGGCCTCGTACGGTACTACCGCTCCCCTGGAGCGGTACTACCGCTCGGTGCGCGGAAGTAAAAAATTACTTCCGCCCTGAGCGCGGTACTACCACGCCAACCCGGTGTTGTACTACCGCGGTCAGAGCAGAAGTAACTTTTTCTTCTGCATCCTGTCACAGTACTACCGCTTGACTGTATATTGCGTTGTTTTGTCTCACCTAATATCGTGTCTACTTTGTTTCCTTCGGCTTTGGCCTTGGTCTTTGCAATAATCCTTCGTGCTCTTCTTGTGTGTTTGCGTTGTGTGTCATGGATGGTGGCTCCAGTTCCAGTGCTAGGCGCTGGAATCCCAGCCGTGATACAAGCTCGAAGCGCCTTCGCAACCAACAAGCTCCTGAGCGGTCCAATGCCCCTCAACAAAATGTTAAGACCACAACTACCAAGATCAAGGAGCCAAATGTCAGCATGGATGAAATGCCTCAAGCAGAGTTTCTGATTCGAAGAAAGCTCAAGCCCTACGTCAGGCCAAGAGAACTCAGCAGGGGTAATGACTTGTTTTGGACCAAGCAACAAAATCTCATCTTCCTAGATGTGATCAAGGCCAAGCAGAACATCTATGTGCCAGTTCAGTGGATTAACATGGATCATCTGAAGAAGAACGGGCATATTTTGGTGAGCCTCTGGATTTGGTGGAGCAGTTTGATATTGAGAGGATCCTCACGTTCCACCTTGACTTCGACCCAGACATTGTGGCTCAGTTCTTTGCTTCTGTTCATTTCCACACGGATGACAAGCAGACCATGACTTGGATGACAAATGGAAAGAGGATGACTGTTGAGTGGAAGGAGTTCATGGATATGTTGCACGTTCGTGATGAGGGGCTAGATGTGCCTATTGGTGTCCGCCCGCATGCCAACCCAGAGTCTGCTTCCAAGAACAAGCTTCAACCTTACCTTGTTGAGACGATCTTACCCAACAACAAGAAGACTTTTGTGCTGAACCCGTTCCTTGACATCATGCACCAGATCTTCCGCAACTCTCTTTTCCCTCGCATAGGCGACAAGGACAAGGTGCATTCCTATCTTGTTCACATGATGCTCATTTTGTAGGAGATATGCCCTAGAGGCAATAATAAATGATATTATTTATCTCCGAGTTCATAATTATGTTTATGTTCCATGCTATAACTGCAATGATTCTTGAGTCTACAATATCCACGAGGCTCGGAGGAAGACTCAAATGCACGTGTGGAATAATAAACGGTAAGAAGTATTCCTAGTCTGGCCTCTAAGACTAGCTCAAGTGTTGCATGATGATTCTGTTTTCCTGGTCATGGGCATGTCTATGCCAGCAACTTTGAGGGCACAATGTTAAGAGAACATTTGTGTTGAATCGACCCGGATTGATGTTATGCTATGAGATTCATTCGTCACAAGTTTATTGGTACATAACACAGAGATGGTTAACGTTTGCATGATTCCTTAGACCATGAGAGTATCGAGTTTCTTCATGCTTGCTTCATGAACTTTGGGGTTTGTTAAACGTCATCCGTAAATGGGTGGCTATTACGGCGGCTTATGGGTTCATGAAAAAGTGTGTCAAGTAACTTGATAGCTCAAGATTGGGATTTGCTCCTCCGACGATGGAGAGATATCTCTGGGCCCTCTCGGTGTTACGGTATCCATCATCGTCTGGCCAGACACTTTGTGATTTGATCACGGGGATGCCGGAACACGATAACGAGAAAAGAGAACAATACCGGTAACGAGGTAACTAGCATAGTGGACAAGTTGTTGATACACGGGAATGCCAACATGTCTCACCTCGGGTATTTGTAACATATCGCGAAGCAACAGGAATAGCACACGGCAACTGGAGGTTCACTCGAATATTTATTCGTGTGGGTATAGGGGTCAATATGGGTGTCCAAGGCTCCGATGTTGATCATTGATCGGAAGGGGTTCTGGGTCATGTCTATACTTCACTGAACCTATAGGGTCACACGCTTAAGGGTCATCTATCTGCTGAATACTAGACAGGGAGTCTGAGAGAAAATCACCGAAAAAGTTTCGGACACCGAAAAGTTTCGGACAGCGGAATCGTACCGCAGAGAGAGGTCATCGGATAAGTTTCGATGATACCGAAAAGTTGTTTCGGGATACACCATTAAGTCAAATTGGTTTCGGCACATGCCTGATAATTCTTGGAGGATGCCAGAATCATTCTGGAAGCTTTTTGGAATTTTCTGAGATAAAACCGGAAATGTTCCGGAGCTGCCGGAGCCACTTCAGATGCGTTTCGCAGATGAAAATCACTAAAACCGGAATTGTTTCGGAATGCGTTGAAAATCATTTTAGTGGGTACTGGAAATGTTCTTAGCCCACATAAATATTTTCAGTTCGATCAGACGCTGAAAAATGTCGTCGTGAATAGTGAAAATCAGCTTTATGGTTACTTTATGGAAAGCCACCTTTTGGGGCTTTGCTCCAAAAGATCTTGGGGATGACATGGATGGATAGGAGCCATTTTTTGGGCCCCTCATGGGGGTGTGGCCGGCCACATGGGGTATCCCCCCTTGGGGACCCTCTTGTTCCTTGGTTTCACTCCTAGGTCCTTGTGGAAGGACTTCATTCATGTGCATTTTGGGTTTTTTGTGAAATTACCCTACCCCCTTGGGATTTCCTATAAATAGAGGTGGAGGGGCAGCCCTCCACACTCATCCCTTGCTCTCATACACATGCCATGCATTATCTGGCTTCTTCTCTCCCTCCCACGAAAAGAGTTTCGTAGAGCCGTAAGGTTGTCTGGGTTCCGGCAGGAACTAGTTCTGGACGGCTAAGCCCTGCCGGATAGATGACACCGTATGTGTGCAACTCTGTAGAGAGATCGTAGTTTCGGTCTTAGTTCGTGAGTGCCTCCCGAAGGGCTGTCCGTGTGACCGTCCGAGTTTCGAAGGTCCTCCCGAAGGGCTGTTCGAGTGACCGTTCGAGTTTCGAAGGTCCTCCCGAAGGGCTGTCCGCGACACCGTCCGGGGGGCTGTTCGACCGCCTCCCGGAGGGCTGTCTGAGGAGCAGATGAGGGTATACATCCTCGCGGTTGGGAGGTTGTAAATCCTAGCTGCGGGGATCTGCACCGCCGATCGTCATCGACTCTACTTCCCGCTGCGCTACGAGTCGGTAACGAAAAAGATCAAACCATGTATGCAGTCTCCATAGTGGTCCTGGGCTGGTGCGTAGGTCGGAAAATTTTTGTTTTCTGTCGCGTACCCCTTCACATTTGTGAGGAAGCTCGTCGTCAACAACCTGGACCACTTGGTGTCTCTCATATCATGTGGTGTGAGCTTTAGTTTGCTGTGTTCCATCGTAAGGTGCCCATCTATGGACCTTACTTGCACCTCTTGATCTCGAAGACCTGGGAGAAGCTCTTTCCAAGTGAAGAGTTTCTTGCTCCCAACTGGATTCACCATGAGCCTATCAAGCTACGCCAGAAGAACAAGTGGTCTAACACCACTACCCGGGCTGAGGCTGAGGCTGCCCGGATGGATGTTGATGAGGATGAGATTGAGGAGAAGGAGGCGGAGGACAGTTCTGAGGGCTACGCTCCTCCATCTGCTGAGCCATCTTGGGCTAAGAAGCTCACGGCCAAGATGAAGGCTCTGTTCTGCATGCAGGCCAAGGGGCAGTACAAGACCCACGTTGCTCAGAAGGAGAGTCGCCAGCGCGACAAGAGGATCTTGAGGAAGCTTGCTGAGCAAGTCTCGAGTGGGTCAGAGAAAAACATCACTCCTGAGGCTGCCTAGATGACGAAGCAGGGCTATCAGTGGACTGAGTCAGAGGAGGAGTCCATTCCTGCTGCCGAGACAGATGAGGAGATTGTTGGGTGATCACTGCAGTGGGAGCTACCACCTGTGTCTTAGGTGTCCTCTCTGCCTTTTTGGTCTCGATGCCAAAGGAGGAGAGAGTGTAGGATTTTCGAGTTCTTTGTTGTCTCTTTGCTTTCGTGTTTCATCGAACCTTCGTTGCTTTAGTTTGGTTTATTTGTGTGTGAGACCAGGAGACTTATTCTATCATATGGTGTGAGACATATGCCCTCAAGCTTATCCATTATTGTCTAGTATGTTTAGTAGCCTGTGAGCTTACTTTATCTTGTGCCCTTTACTTCATGCTCACCTACTACCTTGCCTCCATTCTTAGTGTCTCTTATATTGTTGCAAGGATTGCCATGTCTATAAAATATAGGGGGAGTGTTGATCCTAGTGTGTGTGTGTGTGTTGCGCAGTCCAAAGCATATCTATAGAATGCACACATCTAGGGGGAGCATGTCTATATTTTATAGATTTTGGGTTTGCTTATGTTCATTTTATATCCCTATGTGCAAATCCCGTATTGTCATCAATCCACCAAAAAGGGGGAGATTGTAAGGGCATATTTCTTCCTATTTGGTTTTGGTGATTGATGACAGTGCTTTGCGGACTAATCGTGTGCGTTGAGCATTTCAGATATCTCATGTCTAGGCACAAGACGATTCGGTGCCCCTTGGAGCATATCGAAGACGGCGGTTCTCTACGAGTTTTTTTGGTGGATTTGAGTCGTAGGAAAGTCGTACTATTAAGAGGGGGTCCATATCGAAAAGGTTAGGGTGGAATCAACACATACACATCTATTCTTTTGCACCACCTTTCCTTCGCTTCGATGGAGCACCATCCGAATATCTTTGTCTCTGCAATATGAAGGCTGCCAAGTGCTAGAGCCTCTATGGCATGCGGTAGTACTTCTCAAGGCAGCAATAGTACCGCAGGGGCACGTTGTAGTACCGCCCAGGCTAGCGGGAGTACCGCACCAAGCGGTAGTACCGCTCCTGGAGAGTTGTAGTACCGCTGTCTCCAGTCCTGACGCTGGCGCATGCGGTAGTAGGCGCGGAAATAATTTTTTACTTCCGCCCCTACGCGGTAGTACCGCGACCCTTTGCTGTAGTACCGCACCGCGCAGGCTGAGTGAGGGGGGTAATAGTTGGATCTTTTCCCCACTATATAAAGGGGGTCTTCTTTCCCAAGAAGACCACCTCTTCCCTCTCCCAGCTCCATTGTTGCTCAAACCTCCATTTTTGCCCGATCTCTCTCCCTAGCCAATCAAACTTGTTGATTTTCTAGGGATTGGTTAAGAAGTCCCCGATCTACACTTCCACCAAGAAAAATTTGATTCCCCCCATTAATCCCTTGCGGATCTTGTTACTCTTGGGTGTTTGAGCACCCTAGATGGTTGAGGTCACCGTGGAGTCATATTCCATTGTAGTGAAGCTTGTTTGTAAAGGTTCAGTCGCCGCCTCCAAGGGCTCCAATAGTGGAATCACGGCATCTCGCATTGTGTGAGGGCGTGAGGAGAATACGGTGGCCCTAGTGGCTTCTTTGGGAGCATTGTGCCTCCACACCGCTCCAACGGAGACGTACTTTCTCTCAAAAGGAAGGAACTTCGGTAACACACCCTCGTCTTCACCGGCTCCACTCTTGGTTATTTCTTAACTTTATGTGTGCAAGCTTATTTTGTGTTGTATCCCTTGCTTGCTTGTGTGCTTGTTGTTGTTGTTGCATCATATAGGTTGCTCACCTAGATGCATATCTAGACAACCTATTTTGATACTAAGTTTAATTTGGTAAAGAAAAGCTAAAAATTGTTAGTTGCCTATTCAACCCCCCACCCCTCTAGTCAACCATATCGATCCTTTCAGGCGGCGGCAGCGCGACTGGAGAGGGGAGGGTGTGGGCCACAACTCCAATATACATCCAACATGAAATACATACTCACCATTTACGACCTAGCTGCGACCCGCCGAGGGCGAGACGACGTTTTGCTGCAAGCATGTGGATTATTGCTACTACCTTCGAATTTTTTTTGCTACATCCGTTCTTCACAACGGCGAGATGCCCGGCGGTGGTTTCCTGTGAATCCCGGCGACGGGATCCAGCGTGGGCCAGGCGCAGATGCTGCAAGCGGTCACCGGTGAGCTGCAACCGGCTCATGGCGAGCTGCAACCCTCGACCGGCAAGGTGCGACGGCGACCACGCAATGCTACAACCATAGAGACGGAGGACCTGTAGCCTGACTCTTTTTTTGGCTGGAACAGGTGACCACGACGAGGGCGCGCCAAGCGCACGCCGCCCGCGGCGATCGCGACGATCATACGGCGAGCGCGAGAAGCGCAAGGTGCGAAGGGGTGGCGCAGACAAGATTTAGATCGTGTGGGGATTTCTGACCATGCGGGAGGAAGGAGAAGATAGAGATTGTGCGGCCCTCCCGGCTCAAATCGGATGGCTGGTAGCAGACCGGCTGAAATTTCAGCCGGCGCACTGGCGCCTATCGCTCGCCTTAATAATAAGCTATCTACTACGTGTATTACTAAAACAGAAGGCAAATAAGGAGTTAAATACATCATGAGTGTCTAAACTTGTCTGTCGCGGTCGGTTTAGTTCCTAAACTTGTAAAATACATAAAAGTGATGTTAAAACTTGTCGCAAGGTGCATATACGGTGCCTCCATCCATGTGCCACCGTATTTGCTCTCTCTGTGGCGTGAAAGTTAGCGGCACCGTATTTGCTCTCTCTGTGGCGTGAAAGTTAGCGGCTGGCCCACAGATCAGTGGGTGAGCATTGCCTGCGCTGGGTGAAATGCATACGAGTTTTTTTTGTGTAGAAAATCTCATGAGATTTACTTAAAGTCACAAATAAGCCATTGCTCTGTATGTTAATAACAGGAAAAAAAAATACTGCGTTATTTAATTGGTTTCGACCCTGGGACCTCCAGGTTAAATAGCACGCACGCTAGACGCCAAGACTATGCAATTTCCATTATATTTTTCCAGGTTACTGTTTGGTTTTCACAATATATGTACCATTTTCAATATACAAATACAATAATTACAAATATGCGACTATTGTCTATTAAAATCTTTATCCTATTTTTATTATTTGTAGTTCGAAGAGGTAAACATGAACTGTTTGTAAAATTCATGTGGATTTAAAAAGTTCAAAGTATATTATAAAATATTGCGTAACTTTTTTGTATCTTCATTCAGGACCACAAATACCGAGAATTATTTTTTATCTTCGTTGTATTTTTAGAATACATAATTATTAAAAAATCAACAAAGTTGTATTTTGAGAATTGTTCAATACGTATTAAAAATGATTGTGTAAAAACAATAAATTCTATAAATGGGTTAAAACATGTTAAACGTGTTTGTAGAAATGTAAGAATAATTTTACACAATACTTATTTTAATACATATTGAACATTTTATGAAATAGATGTTGTAATTTTTTTGAATGCATGACGGGCATTTTTCAAATACACGTTTACAATTTCTTAATACAAGTGAGAATTTTCCAAAAATATGTTGCTTTTGAGAAAAATGCACTAACACTTTTTTAAGTTTATGGCAGGTAATATGTTGAGTTGTTCTCTTTTTTTCAAACGTGAGAATTTCTTAATAATTTTTTAAATTTTCTTTGAGTCAACCTTTTTCTTTTTTTCCTCTTTATTATTTCGTCCGATATCCCTAATAAATAGTAGTGTATCTAGATATTGCACAGATACTAACTGTTCTTGGTGACATCAATGCAGTTTGGCATATTTAAATAAAATATCAGGAGTTTTTGTGAAAATTATTTAAGTACAAGGATTTTTTTTTGTAAAACAATCAGCATACTCTTCTCACGGGAATTGACATGTGGGTTGACGCCATGTTGGCACAACACGTGGGCTGTGCATATGCCCAAATACGGACTGAGGCACCGTATTTAAACGTTCGAACAAGTTACCGCATCAGTTTCATGTATTTTACAAGTTTAGGCACCAAAGTGATCGCATCGAACAAGTTGAGGCACTCGTGGTGTATTTAACTCGCAAATAAGCCACCAAGTTCTTTCACATATACTCGGTAAAAGGGATACCTACAGACCAAATTATGTACATAAAGTGGATTAAATTTCACGTACTTGGAAAGAAATTTGAAGTTGTACACGGAGATACGCATGATTCTGACCGCTCAAACAAATCGTGGATGCACATGTGCCTGTGTCCGGCTAGGGAAGAAACTTGGAGTTGTACACATAGCTACACATGATTCCAAAAAGTTATAGTTGCACACGTGTATGTGTCCGCCTAGGACATGGATCAAACTAAAAGCATCTACGGTCGAGCGCCCTACCCGTTTCAAATGCGTGCGCGGACGACCCGGTTATTGACCAGCTGTCATGAAAATGCAAACCAATTTGACGCCCTAAATCAGCTTCAAATGCACGGGTTGATCGACACCCTTCATATCCAGCCCAAATCTAGGGCGGATATGAGGCAGCCTAGGCACGCCCGGGCGCGTCAACCATGTCCGCCCGGCCCACCTCTGGCCCATCCCGATCCCACAAAATCCCCCTCCGGAGCAAACCCTAGGCTCACTTCACTCCGCTCCGCTCCAGTCCCCTTTCTCCAATCCATCCAACCCCGAACGCCGGCAACCATGTCCAGCACCGGCAGCCACTCCGACAGCAGCTCCGGAGACGAGGACGAGCTGGCGCTTCGTATCACGCTGGAGCGCTCACGGGTCAATACGGGTGGCAGCTCCGGTTCAGGTGTGACGCCGCCTGTCGCCCGTCGCTGCAGCACCGGCCCTTCCCGCCCCACGCGCCGACCTACGAGAGCAGCCCAATCAACGCCGCCCTCCCGGTGGCCTCCTCCATCTCCAGACGCTGCTCCGCGCGGGCACCGGTGGGTTCTAGTGCCCGCTCCACCAGCGCTGCGGACGCGGACTCCGGAATCGAAGGAACGTGTCGCCGGCCGCAGAGGCAGAGGACAAGGGAGATAAGGGCCGCTTCCGACGCGGCTGCGCAGTCTGGCCGCCCTCGCTGCGTGATGACGGTCCCCTACGAGGAGGAGCGTCTCCTCCGATGGGTGTGCCATCGATCACTTACCACGGCGGAGACGGACGCCCGGCTGCTCCGAAGGATCAGTGCCAAGTAGCTCTGGCTCGGCATTGAGCAGTCTGAGCAGGAGGCAACAGCGAGGGTGGCCAAGCTCAAGCGCAAGCAGGACCGCGTTGTTTGGTGCGTGAAGGGCTACATCTTCATCTCCGATTCCTCCGATCCGACGGCTCCGACATCGACCCACCTCCTGCCGCGAACGCCTGCAACAGTGCCTACGACCGGAAGGGCAAAGGGCCGGGAGGAAGTGGTAAAGTTCCACCCTCTCATATCTAGCTCGTAGTATCTACCTCCTAGTATCTAGTTAGCATTTGCCGCACAGTATGAACTATGTGAACTATGACCGATCTTTGATGATGTTTACATTTGAATTTATGCCTGTTTGCTATCGGTTTAGAGTCTGTTTCCTCTCGATTTTGCCCATCTGGTGATCTATGTAATACATTGCATGATTTTGTATGAATATAGGGTGCCGGATATGAAATATGCGGTTGTGGACGCGCGAGTTTATGGACTTCCCGGTCACTATCCATGGACGTGCCCGAACATGTTCGTGGGTGTATAGGGTGCCGGATTTGACAAGTCGGGATATAGATGCTCTAACTGCACACGTGCATGTGTCGGGCTAGGAGGGGTCAAACCAGCTAGTGGGATAAATGAGAGTTTCATTTCAAAGATGCAGAATTCCAATGAAATAGTTCCTTTTTAACACTATTTTGAATTTTGTTTTCCTATTTGACACCGAAAAATATATTTTTTCACTATTTAAGCGCGAATCTAAATTTTGTGCTTTCTATGACACTTCTGTCCATTTTCTCATCCAACGTTGTTAAGTTACTTTAAAAAGAACTTTTTTAGGGAAATTTTTTGATCTATTCATCTTCAATTATGGCAGTACAATGAACACAAGAAATAATAAAAATTACAACCAGGTTCGTAGACCATCTAGCGACGACTACAAGCACAGAAGCGAGCCGAAAGCGCACCACCGTCATGGCCCCTCCCTCGCCGATGCAGGGCACAACTTGTTGTAGCAGACAGACGGGAAGTCATCGTGCTAAGGCTCCATAGGACCAACGCACCGGAAGAGCAACCGCCGCCGATGAAGAGAAGTGTAGATCGGAAGAATCCAACCAGAAGACATATAAACAAAGACTAGATCCGAGTGGATTCACCAAAGACATCTACCGACCTAATCTCGCGAGATCCGCCGGAGACACACCTCCATACGCCCTCCGACGATGCTGGACCTATCAGGACGGCGGCTAAGAGGGGAGAACCTTATTTCATTTTTAAGAAGCCGTCATCATTTCGTCTTCCTGAGCAGAACACAAACTCTAATAAAACTTGAAGAAACACCTATAAACGGAGCCCTCCCGCCGATAAGGGCCGGGATCCACCATACACCCATGGCCCTAAAGCCACACAAGATATGGTAGATTGACGGCGCCGCCGATGATAAGCAGAAACCTCAGCTGCCTTTTCTTGATGGGGAGACAAAGGGATTTGAGACGCTCACTAAAAAGACCTTTTACTTCTCATATAATATGAACCGGCCATCTGACCTCAAACAACGAAGTAGGCGCTGGCTATCGAACCGCTCCTGATCAATCTCGGTGCACATACACGCCAAAAGCAACGCCCTGGTTGATTTTTTCGGCGGTACGCGCACGTAGCTAAGCTAGACAACCGAATCGACTTGATTGATTCTGGCCGTAGCACTAGCACAACTCCACCCAGGCCGGTCGACGAGCCTGTTGGTTTCTCTTTATTGCTTCACTGTTTGGTTTATAGGGGTCGGCAAGTACGTGTTTGTTACCCGCATTGATTTTGTTTGTAATGCATATGTGTCTCAGTTGAGTCTGGTTGAAATAATAAGAAAAAAAATCATCATATGACATCGTTTGGTTGCTCTAATCTAGGATGCCTGCATTAGTGGAGCAGTTTTGGCATGACGTTTGGCGTTCTGCATTGGCTGTGCTAATCCATCTACACGGTGTTTGGTTGCATATATGCAGAGGTCTGTAGCTACGTCTTACACAGGTTCACATTGATCACACCAATGAAACAACACTGCAATCACGATGAACTGCATGATGATGATGAAGTTCTTCATCCCAAACTGTCAATCCAACTTGCCAAGTTTGACACTGCCTACTCTTAAATCCTCTGTAGCACCTTGAACACATGTCTGCTTGAGCACGACATTGTAGTAAGCATGCCACCTGACTACTCTTAAACCCTATGTTGCAACTATTTTGTAACCCGTCACTTGTTCATCGCATGCTTCCCATGAATTGTAAACCCCTGGAACCCTTCCTTGGAACACCACATAACACTTGTCCTGGCATGGCAGAAGAGCAACAATTCAGGCAGCAAGCAATGGAGCATATTGGACATGTAACAGAAGAAAATGCATGATCATACGGCATAACAAGTTCATCCTACCACTAACATAGAGACTGATGCATTCGCCCAGGCCCATGTACAAGCAAGGGACGCAAGTGATATTGCTCGTTGTGAGAGACACACCCGACAATCGATCAGCTAGGGAAATAGACCACAAAATTTGCGTATCGTCAACTGCAAGCTCTAGGCTTCCGATCAACTACTCATTTCATTCAGGACTCTTTTGGGAAGCTTCCCTCCCAGTTTTTGGAAGCTTCAGAGTTGTTTTCCATTTCTTTTTTAGTTGTTTTCTTCACTGGTCTTCAGAGTGTTTTTCTTCTGATTTCTTTTTCTTTTTCCTTGTTCTCCTTTTTCTCTTTATATTTATTTAACAATTCCCAAAATTCAGTAAAGTTCAAAAGCGTAAAATATTGTTCAGATTTGCAAAAGTTGTTTTGCTTTTTTAGAAAATAGTTTCGGTTTTCAAAAATAGTTCATGTTTTTCAAAAAACTATTATCATGTTTTCGAAAAATGATTATAATCAAATAAAGTCACAATTTAAAACATGTTCACAAACTTCAAAACATGTTCACATTTTTGAACATTGTTTGCGGTCCGCAAAAAAATCATAAATTTCCAAATTATACAAAAATTCAAGAAATATTGAAAATGGTTTAAAGTAATACAATTTTTTGATAGTGATTAAAAAACTGTTCACATTTTCAGAAAAAAAAATCATGCAATTTGTAAATTATTTGTTTTTTTCAAAAAAAATGCAATTCATGAAACTTGGTTATTTCGAAAATATTATTACATTTTTGTATTTAACAATCTTTGTTTTTAATCCCCTAACATGTTTCAAATTCATGAAACATTGTTTCAAGTCATGCGGACCGTTTCCGATTTCATGATATTTTTTCTGAATCTGTGAAAATTTTCGTTTTGAATTGGTCAACATGTTATTAAATTCATGTTTTTATTTAATTATTGAAGCATTTTTAATTCAAAATTTTCTGAAATTATTTGAATACTTTTTGGAAATTGTTATTTATTTGTAAAAACCAGTTTGAAAAGGAAAAAAACAGTATGAAGCACCTATGCGTTAGAGTGGGTTTTTTTAGTCTAATCACGTGAGGGAGGTGAGCACCTCTATGTGAATAAGCACGTGTAAGTGAAGAAAACAAAACCGTGAGGTCCTGCGTGATGAGCTTGGCCCATTATATGGATCGCTGTGGGCCATCGCTCGATCGGCGCTCGCTACAGGCGAGGCATATATCAGCGCGTGGATGTTCGTCAGTTTTCTGAGTTTTGTTTTTTGCTTTGTTGTTTCCTGTCGGGTTCTTTTCATTTCCTAATTTTTGGTCTTTTATGTTATTCTTTCTTCATATTTCGTATTAAAATATGGAACAAAATTTCCACTAAACAATATGGAACAATTTTCGAATACATGAACAATTTTTAAAATTCGATTTTACAAAATTATTAATTTGAGAACATTTTGTAAAATCGTGAATATTTTTTTAATATCTATATTTTACGAATTCCTAAACAGCTTTCTTAATTTAGTAAAAAAACTAAATCTCTTTTTGAAATCCGGGAATCTGGGAATGTTTCTTGAAAATCACGAACAAACTTTGAAATCCTTGAAAATTTCTCTAAATCACGAAAAAGAATAAAATTTGAAATATATTTCAAACACAGGAACAATTTTCAAAACCAGAACATTTTTTAAATTCCCGAACAACTTTTAAATCTTAGAACATATTCCTCATTCAAATTTTTTTGAAATCCAGAAAGTGTTCTCGAAATCATGAATATGTTCTGAATCTAGAACATTTTTTTGAAATCTAGGACCATTTTAAAATTAAGAATAGTTCTCAAATTCGTGAATATTTAAAAAAAATTGGAACAGTTTGAAACTTACGTACATTTTTAAAATGTACGAACAGTTCACAAACTTCGTAAAATTCAGGATTTTTTTTAAATTCTGATCTTTCTTTTTGAATTCCCAAACATCGTTTGAAGAAGTAAAGAGCAGAAAAACAAACAAAAAAATGAAAAAAGAAGGGAGCCATACCCCGCATATGCACTGCCGAAGCTAGCCCTTGGGGGACTAATTAAGGAATAGCCTTTGTAAAAGCCACTCCCACTTTTCAATCGTCGAGTGGCGCTCAGTGCACCACTTGTAGCAACCAAGGAGTCTTTCTTTTTATTTTCTCGTAGATTCGTTCTTTTTTTCAAAATGTTTTATCTCCTCAACCATGCGTCAAAATCCCATACTGTTTTACCGTTGTATTTCTCGCGTAGAGATCTTCGAAACTAGATCCCATGATAATAGGTTTCGACAAACACAAGTATGTAGTAAAAGAACAGATAGCTGGCAGAAAAAACATGAAGCCGGAAGCTCGTTTTTTCTTTTTTTTTTTCTTTTCGAGAGGCACAACAGTGCTTCCTGCGGAAATAAATTTGTGCCTCCACGAGAAGCAAATATGTCCTTCTCGTGAAAGCAAAACAAAAGAAACACATTTTTTTCGAGAGGCACATCTGTCCATCTCGTAGAAGCAAATTTGTGCATGTCGTGGAAGCAAAAAGATTCCTTTTTGCTAGGAGGCATAGCCACGCCTCTTGTGGAAATAAATATGTCTCTCCACGAGAAGCGAATCTGTGCCTCGCATAGAAATAAAAAAATCATTTTCGAGAGGTAGAACTATGTCTCTCATGAAAGCAAATCTGTGCATCTCATAGAAGCAGAAAAACATGTTTTTTTCCGAGACGCATAGACGTGCCTCCGCGAGAAGCAAATATGTGTTTTTCATGGGAAAAAACATGCCGAAAATGTATTTATTTATTTTCTCCAAAACCTATGGAAAACCAAGAGAAAACCGAAAGCCAGAAAAAGTAAGAAAAAACCAATCTAAAACTCGAAAGCGCGTAAGCATGCGACACGTGGCGACAACAGAGAGCGCGCCAAGTGACGTGCTCTCAACTGACCAAACTGACCCCGGCGGTGCTCACGCGAAGGGTACCCATTGATTAGTTTCTCTTGTATTCCTTGCATAGGTCGGGGAATAGGAGCCCCCCCTGATAATCCCCAAGTGCAGGGAATCATCGTAGCAATTCCCAAAGGTGGAAGTGATAAGTATGGAGTGTCGAACCCACAAGGAGCTAAAGGTAAGATCGATATTCTCTCAAGTCCTATCTGCCACTGATACGACTCTACGTACACCGAATGTTTGCTTCCAACTAGAAACAAGAAATAAAACTACGTTGTGGGTATGAAGAGGATAACTTTGCATGATATCGGAGAGCTAAAACATAAAAGTAGTTGTTGTTATCATAAAGTTAGAATATATTACTAAATATTATAAATAGCGAGTGTGGAATAATGATGGATTGATGTGCGGAATTGTCCTAGGCAATTGTTAACAAGACCGGTAGTCGTCATTGCAATTTCATATGAGGGAGAGGCATAAGCTAACATACTTTCTCTTCTTGGATCATATGCACTTACGATTGGAACTCTAGCAAGCATCCGCAACTACTAAAGATCATTAAGGTAAAACCCAACCATAGCATTAAAGCATCAAGTCCCCTTTATCCCATACGCAACAACCCCCTTACTCGGGTTTATGCATCTGTCACTCAAGCAACCCACTACAAGCGAATCATAAACGTATTGCAACACCCTACAGCGGGAATCCCTCACGCTTGCGCGACATGGAGGGCACAATAGGACAGCACCAAAATAAAACATACAACTCATACCAATCTATATCATCAATCAACCCAAAGACAAAGGATATCTACTCAAAACATCATAGGATGGCAACACATCACTGGATCATAATATGTGCCATAAAGCACCATGTTCAAGTAGGGATTACAGCGGGGTGCGGGAGAGTGGACCGCGTAAAATAGATAAGGATGGTGATGTTGATGAAGACGATCACCGCGGCGATGATTCCCCTCCCGATGGCACTCCGGCGCCACCGGGAGAGAGGAGGAGAGGTTCTCCCCCTTGTGCTTCCTCCTCCATGGCCTCCCCCTAGATGGGGAGAGGTTCTCCCTCTGGATCTTGGCCTTCATGGCGATGATGGCCCCACTGGGATCCTTCTCCATGGCCTCCGGTGATGATGGCCCCCTCCAGCAGGGTGCCAGAGAGGGCCTAGATTGATTTCTCGTGGCTACAGAGGTTTGCGGCGGCGGAACTTCCGATCTAGGTTAATTTCTGAAGGTATCTGTATTTATAGGAGAAGTTGGCGTTGATTTCACGTCAGGGGGGCCCTCGGGGAGTCCACGAGGCAAGGGGGCGCGCCACAGGGGGGTGGGTGCGCCCCCACCCTCGTGGGGCCCATGTGACTCCCCTCCGGTCGATTTTTGTTCCAGTATTTTTCATATTTTCAGAAAATTTCTCCGTTGATTTTCATCGCATAACGAGAACTTTTATTTCTGCACAAGAACAACACCACGATAGTTCTGCTGAAAACAACGTCAGTCCGGGTTAGTTCTAATCAAATCATACCAAAATCATATAAAACTATTGTAAACATGGCATGAATACTTCATAAATTATAGATACGTTGGAGACGTATCAGCTTCCCCAAGCTTAATTCCTGTTCGTCCTAGAGTAGGTAAATGATAAAAGAAATAATTTATGAAGTGTGAATGCTAGCAAGTGCTTAGGTTTGATCAATGATAGTTTCAATCACTTTTTCAAGCATCATTATATATCATAACAGTAGCTCAACTCATTAAACTTCTCATGATCAAGTAACAAGCTATTCATATGTTAAATTGTAGACCATAAACTTTCTTGAAAACTAACAAACCATGCTCTTAGTCATCAAACAATTGCAATTCATCTTATTTTCGGGAAGGGTCTATGTCAGAGCTTTGATTTAGCAAACTCCACATACTCAACTATCATTTAATCTTTCTCAATTGCTAACACTCACGTGATATTTATGGGTTCAAAGTATTAATCGGACACAGAGAAAGATAGGGGCTTATAGTTTCGCCTCCCAACATTTTACCTCAAGGGTAATGTCGACAATAATAATTTATGAAAACCAACATCCAAGTGGATATATATATATCCGGATCGCTCCAACATAAAGTGCTTGCCAAAGGAAAAAGTGAAAAAAGGAAAGGTGAAAATCACCATGACTCTTGTATAAGGGTAGAAGGTAAAAGTAAAAGATAGGCCCTTCGCAGAGGGAAGCAGAGGTTGTCATGCGCTTTTATGGTTGGATGCACAAAATCATTATGCAAAAGAACGTCACTTTATATTGCCTCTTGTGATAAAGACCTTTATTATGCAGTCTGTCACTTTTATTTCTTCCCTATCACAAGTTCGTATAAAGCTTATTTTCTTCGCACTAATAGATCATACAAATTTAGAGAGCAATTTTTATTGCATGCACCGATGACAACTTACTTGAAGGATCTTACTCAATCCATAGATAGGTATGGTGGACTCTCATGGCAAAACTGGTTTAAGGGATGTTTGGAAGCACAAGTAGTATTTCTACTTGGTGCAAAGAATTTGGCTAGCATGAGAGGGAAAGGCAAGCTCAACATGTTGGATAATCCAAGACAATATAACGTTTCGGATATAGGAAAACATAACCCATTAAGTTGTCTTCCTTGTCCAACATCAACCTTTTAGCATGTCATATTTTAATGAGTGCTCACAATTACAAAAGATGTCCAAGATAGTATATTTATATGTGAAATCTCTCTTCCTTGAATATTCTATCATGAATTGTTCAAGTGACCAATTCTGCGTTTGCTAACTTTCAATAAGTTTACTACCTATACTTATTCTGTGTGAAGTCATTACTCCCCATGGTATAAGCATATGAAACGTATATAAATTCAGATTTATGATATTCAATTCATTCAACCATTTACTCATAGGATATACATGAAGCACGTGACTAAATGACAAACTACTCCAAAAGATATAAGTGAAGAACACTGAGTAGTCAAATAATTAACTAGCCATGGGAGGATTCTTTTTCATTCAATATTTCAGATCCAATGATTCTATTCAAAAATCAAATAAAATTGAAAATATGCTCCAAGGAAAACACATATCATGTGACGAATAAAAATATAGCTCCGAGTAAGGTATGCCGATAGTTTTGAAGACGAAAGAGGGGGATGCCTTCCGGGGCATCCCCAAGCTTAGGCGCTTGAGTCTTCCTTGAATATTACCTTGGGGTGCCTTGGGCATCCCCAAGCTTAGGTTCTTTCCACTCCTTATTCTCCTCATATCGATATCTCACCCAAAGCTTGAAAACTTCAATCACATAATACTTAACGGAACTTCGTGAGATAGGTTAGTATGAAAAAGAGTAAACCATTCACTTTGGTACTGTCAAAGACAAGGTTCATAATTATTCTCACACAATGCCTACTGTACCATACCATTTCTACAATTTATATTGAAAAATATAAGCCATAGAAACTAGAAAACAAGCAACCTATGCAATGAAAACAGAATCTGTCAGAAACAGAACAGTCTATAATGATCTGAACAGAAACCATACTTCTGCTACTCCAAAAATTATGAAATAAATTGGTGGACGTGAGGAATTTGTCTATTAATCTTCTGCAAAAAGAATCAACTCAAAATCACTCTTCTGTAAAAAATGGTAGCTGATCTCGTGAGCGCAAAGTTTCTGTTTTTTTACAGCAAGATCACATTAACTCTCACCCAAGTCTTCCCAAAGGTCTTACTTGGCACTTTATTGAAACAAAAAGCAATAAAACATGATTACTACAGTAGCTTAATCATGTAAACACACAAAAACAGTAAGGGTAAATATTGGGTTGTCTCCCAACAAGCGCTTTTCTTTAATGCCTTTTAGCTAGGCATGATGATTTCAATGATGCTCACATAAAGGAAAAGAATTGAAACATAAAGAGAGCATCATGAAGAATATGACTAGCACATTTGAATCCAGCCCACTTACTATGCCTAGGGATTTTGTGAACACATAATTTATAGGAACAAGAATCAACTAGCATAGGAAGGCAAAACAAGTATGACTTCAAAACTTTAAGCACATAGAGAGGAAACTTGATATTATTGCAACTCCTACAAGCATATATTCCTCCCTCATAATAACTTTCAGTAGCATCATGAATTAATCGAACAATATAACCATCACATAAATCATTCTTTTCATGATCTACAAGCATAGAAATTTTTCTACTCTCCACATAAGCAAAATTCTTCTCATTCAGAATAGTGGGATCACTAATTCTTAAAGTTGACACTCTTCCAAACCCGCTTTAGATGATAGTATTATTCATACTCCAAAAGATATCAGTGAATTTCATGAAGCATTCTACAATTAATATAGAGTAACCAATATCGAAGCTCAAAATATATAAGTGAAGCACACGAAGCATTCTATAAAACCATACTCAAAAGATTTAAGTGAAGCACAAAGAGCATTCTATAAGATCATACTTAAAATATATATGTGAAGCACATGAAGTATTCTATAAATCAATGAAGGGCTATCTCATACTAGCATGGTTCTTAAAGGAAGAAAAAAACACAAAGGACACAAATCATGTGAACAAAACAAAAACCAAGGTATACCAATAATTGTTGAAGAAGAGAGATGAGATGCCAACCGGGGCATCCCCAAGCTTAGATGCTTGAGTATCCTTGAAATATTTACCTAGGGTGCCTTGGGCATCCCCAAGATTGAACTCTTGCCTCTCTTTATTCTTCTCATATTGATAGCTCCTCGATCTTCGAACACTTCATCCACACAAAACTTTAACAAAAACTTTATGAGATCCGTTAGTATAATAGAGCAAATCACTACCTTTAGGTACTGTTGCAAACTTATTACAAATTCATATTAGAACTATATCTACTGTATTCCAACTTCACCATGGTTCATACCCCCCGATACTACCCATAGATTCATCAAAATAAGCAAATAATACACGAAAAACAGAATCTGTCAAAAACAGAACAGTCTGTAGTAATCTGGAAGTTTAGTAAACTTCTGTAACTCCAAAAAATTCTAAAAAAAATGAAAATTTAGTACAGAAGTAATGTGCAAAAAGTTTCAGACCCATTTGACTTTCCAGTAAAAAATGTAAATTCACGCACTACAGCCAAAGTTTATGTTTTTGTACTGCACATAGTAAACAAGCAATCTAATCATCCTAAAACCAAAGCTTGGCACATTATTTTTATAATACAATGGATATATACAATGAGATAATTATTTTCAGAGAAGCTTCCATGAAAATTTTTACATTGTTTCCATGAGCATGAACACAAGTGTTCAAGGTCGACCCTCACTTCTCCAATGCATAACCTTCCAATCACTTCTCTTATTGAAAAAACTTTTTAGACATGAGAGGCAAGTAATTTTTTTTGTATTTTCATTCTTTAATATATTTTTGTATGTTTCACCCACAACTAAACAGAAACAAAAAGGTAAAATAAAATCTACTTAGTGAAGAAAGCAAACAAAGCACACACGAGAATATCAACCCCACGCTATTGCTCCCCGGCAACGGCGCTAGAAAAGAGCTTGATAATCCCCAAGTGCAGGGAATCATCGTAGCAATTTCCAAAGGTGAAAGTGATAAGTATGCAGTGTCGAACCCACAAGGAGCTAAAGGTAAGATCAATATTCTCTCAAGTCCTATCTGCCACTCATACGATTCTACGTACACCGAACGTTGCTTCCAACTAGAAACGAGAAATAAAACTACGTTGTGGGTATGAAGAGGATAACTTTGCATGATATCGGAGACCTAAAACATAAAAGTAGTAGTTGTTATCATAAAGTTAGAATATATTACTAAATATTATAAATAGCGAGTGTGGAATAATGATGGATCAGTGTGCGAAATTGTCCTAGGCAATTGTTAACAAGACCGGTAGTCGTCATTGCAATTTCATATGAGGGAGATGCATAAGCTAACATACTTTCTCTTCTTGGATCATATGCACTTATGATTGGAACTCTAGCAAGCATCCGCAACTACTAAAGATCATTAAGGTAAAACCCAACCATAGCATTAAAGCATCAAGTCCCCTTTATTCCATACGCAACAACCCCCTTACTCGGGTTAATGCTTCTATCACTCAAGCAACCCACTATAAGCGAACCATAAACGTATTGCAACACCCTACAGCGGGAATCCCTCGCGCTTGCGCGACACGGAGGGCACAATAGGACAGCACCAAAATAAAACATACAACTCATACCAATCTATATCATCAATCAGCCCAAAGATAAAGGATATCTACTCAAAACATCATAGGATGGTAACACATCATTGGATCATAATATGTGGCATAAAGCACCATGTTCAAGTAGGGATTACAGCGGGGTGCGGGAGAGTGGACCGCATAAAATAGATGAGGATGGTGATGATGATGGTGATGTTGATGAAGACGATCACCGCGGCGATGATTCCCCTCCCGATGGCACTCCGGCGCCACCGGGAGAGAGGAGGAGAGGTTCTCCCCCTTGTGCTTCCTCCTCCATGGCCTCCCCCCTAGATGGGGAGAGGTTCTCCCTCTGGATCTTGGCCTTCATGGCGATGATGGCCCCTCCGGAATCCTTCTCCATGGCCTCCGGTGATGATGGCCCCCTCCAGCAGGGTGCCAGAGAGGGCCTAGATTGATTTCTCATGGCTACAGAGGCTTGCGGCGGCGGAACTTTCGATCTAGGTTAATTTCTGAAGGTTTCTGTATTTATAGGAGAAGTTGGCGTTGATTTCACGTCAGGGGGGCCCTCGGGGAGTCCACGAGGCAAGGGGGCGTGCCACGGGGGGTGGGTGCGCCCCCACCCTCGTGGGGCCCACGTGACTCCCCTCCGGTAGATTTTTGTTTCAGTATTTTTCATATTTTCCAGAAAAATTCTCCGTTGATTTTCATCGCATAACGAGAACTTTTATTTCTGCACAAAAACAACACCATGGTAGTTATGCTGAAAACAGCGTCAGTCCGGGTTAGTTCTAATCAAATCATACCAAAATCATATAAAATTATTGTAAACATGGCATGAATACTTCATAAATTATAAATACGTTGAAGACGTATCACCCCCCCCCACCCCCCGCGCCCGAAATCACATGCCTTCGCTGAAGGGGCTTAATAACAGGCCGACCCATTCTTGGGCGTCTACGAAATGAAAAAATGTGACCAGAAAAATAGCGCATGCCCTGAAATCACCTGGATAAAAGGAGCCCCCAAATAGAGTACTACTGGTCTCGCGCGATATCTAAGACCTCCTATTGGATGCAATAATAGGCTGGCCCATGCGCGGCGTTTAGCAAATGAAAAAATGTGACGAAAAAATAGCGCAGGCAGAGAGTTCAATAGACATTCGCTCAAGGAGCGCAACAACAGGCTGGCTCATTCGCGGGAGTCTACCAAATGAAAAAAAAAATTGACGAAAAAAATAGCACATGTAGGGTGTTCAAGCTGCAGAGTTATGTCACTTGCTAGTCAAACGCGACTGAGGTTTGCTAATAGCGAAGCACTAGGTTTAAAGTATAAGTTGAATGGCAGGGCTACTTTTTCCCTTCAAAATTAAAATATTTAACGAAAAAATGTAAAAAAAATCTTACAAAATACGAATAACATTTGAAAATCTTAAACGAATTTTGAAATTCTAACAAACTTTAAAAACATGATTTTATTTTGTGGGGGGGGGGAGAAGTAAGTAAAAATATGAAAAACAGGAACAAACTTTTTGAAATTTTGAACAATTAGTGAAATTTTTATATATGATGATTTTTTTTTAAACATACATTGAATAATTTTTCCATATACGGTGAACAATTTTTAAATACACGCTGAAATTTTTTGTGATATAGGCTGAACAATATTTAAATACACATTGAACTTTTTTCTGATATATGCTGAACAAATATTTAAATACACAATGAAATTTTTTGTGATATGCGCTGACAATTTTAAAATACATAATCAACAAATATGTTGAACATTTTCATAATATAGGGTGAACGTTTGCTTAAATATACGCTGAACATTTTGGTACATGAACACGCAATGAAATGTGTATAATTCACAAACTAGGAAACAAAAAAAATGAAAAAACGGAAAGAAAACAAAAGAAAAGAAACTGAACAGAAACAGAAAAAAGAAAGAGAAAAAAGAAAAGAAAATAAACAGAAAAGAAATGAAACAGCCTCGCGACCGTGAGAGGGCCCAAACTGAGGCGTCGGGAGCTCAAGCTTCAACGAAGATGCGTAGGTTTGATACTCGCGAGCATCAAATATGGACTGCCCTATTTGACACCTGCCATCAAATAGTTTTTTTTAGTCTTGCCATCAAATATTTTTTTTTTGAGGAATTGTCATCAAATAGACTTTTTTTAGGGGTTGTCATCAAATAGATGCTACAGCAGTACAGCACACACAACGAATCCCAATGCCCAACCCATTTAAGGTTGTGGTACGAGCGCTCCACCGCCACAGTAGATTTTCCTTAATTAGAAGTAAAAGCCAACACTGTTAATTCGATTTTTTGTATATTGTTATTCTTTTCATTGGTTTTCTATTTTTCCCAACCATTTCTATTTTGTATTTTCTTTCGAATTTATACTTTAGTTTTGGGTTTTTATTTTTTTAGTTTATGTTTTCTTTTCCTTTTAGTGATTTTTTCTGGGATTTCCTTTTTATTTTCTATAGAATAGTTTAAAATATTTGATAAATATTTTTAATACATATTAAACATTTTTATATGCATTGAACATCTTTAATTTATGGTGAACAATTTTTTAATATATGGTGTATGGAAAATGTAAAATAAACCAGGGAGGAGGTCTACGTATTCATCTAAAATTTCTTTTAGAAAACCATAGAGCAAAAGGTATGGAAACATATATTAAAAGCAAAGATATTATTAAAATGTATAACCTATAGTAGGGAAAAAAAGGTGGAAAGTTTGACGGCGAAATTTAGGAGCTCAATTGTTTGAAAGAAATTTAAAAATTAAACCTATCCAAAAGTTTCAAGGAATTCTAGAAACAAACTACATGTTCATATGGATGTCTTCTACTCCCTCCGTTCCTAAATATTTGTCTTTTTAGAGATGTCAAATGGACTACCACATACGGATGTATATAGACATATTTTAGAGTGTAGATTCACTCATTTTGCTTTGTATGTAGTCACTTGTTGAAATCTCTAGAAAGACAAATATATAGGAACGGAGGGAGTAGAAGCGTATAAAGTTTCATGATGAAATAAATTAACATGTGAGCTACACAAACATGACAATTTCATGGATTTTTATCAGCGAAAGCAAGTGCACTGCTCAACTTTTTCAAAATCACAAATTTGTCTTTTATTGCTTAGTCCGCAAGTTAACCTATATCATCGGCAAACTTTACGCACATGTGGTATACATCCATTTGAACATGTGGATTTTTTTACAGAATTTTGTGAAACTTTAGAATGTGATTTTGGAAAGAAAACTCAGATAATAGTGACCAACTACTTTTTTAGACATTAGTGACTAATTAGCTGGTCTGCCAGTGACCCAGCGAAAAGTTGTCCGCTCCATTTAAATGATCTACTTCCTTTGTTTCATAATATAAAAATATTTTTAACACTACAATCGTATAATATAAGAGTGTTTTTAATACTACAGTCCGAGCGAGTACCACCGGAGAAGTACCAGTTGCAAGCGCAAAGCGACGGACGAGACGTGCCGACATAGCGAACCCCAGTGGTGAAAGCTACAGGTACGTACGTAAGCACCTTGCACTGCATGCCAGCTGAAAGTATCGCTAGGTGATTATCACGTGTCGGCAAAAATAGGAAAATTACTTTTGATTACTCTTGATTCGGTACTCGAGAGTTTCCCTCACTGGAGCAGTTTAATTTGCTCGTACGCAAGGAACATGATAGAAATCAGATAATTGGAAAGCACAAAAACTCTTAAAACTTAGGTATTTTGTTCACATGAATGGGAGAAGTATAATAATCCTACTAAACACTGTCAAATCAAAGTCGAAATACATGAAGAAACTCCACGCAAAAGAAAAATACAAGAAGAAACATAATTAGGTTTTTATCGCGCCACCAAAGACCCCGTTCTCGTACTTTGTCCCTTACCAGAGATTGAAAACTAATAATGCTTTGCAAAAAAAACGTCATAAAAAAAGATGTCTAAGCCCAGGTTCAAACTGGGGACCTTCAGTGTGGTATAACCAACTACACCACCCAGACATATTGATAACTAAAGCCAAGTTCGTCTCTATTTCAAATTTGCTTACGCGGCCTACACATTCTTAGACCGAATAATTGCCTTGATAACCTATCAGGGTGTTAAAGGCTTATAAACCTCAATAGCTTCCGTGGATTATTTAGGGTTTGTTTGGTTCATGACTAACTTTGCCACAATTAAGCTTAGGTAAAGTGTGGCTGCCACAAAAACCATCACAAGTGTGGTAAGATTTGGCAAGAAGTTGAGTCTATGACATGTGGACCATGTAGCTAGAAAAGTGTGGCAAGCCACAAGTGTGGCAATGAACCAAACACATGCCCTAAGATATTGTGGCACGCCTAAGCTTAGGTGTGGCAATCTTAGGCTGCAAACCAAACAGGCCCTTAACACTCTCTTGTTTTATACTTTGCATACTAGATAATACCTTGCGCATTGTTGTGGGAATTGTTTGATTATGTGAACATGAATACTTGAATTAATAATATTTAAAATAGATGCAATTATAAATATTTATTGAATATAAGTAACATAGTATAATGGAAATGGTTGAGCCTTTTTTGCATGCATGTCGCATGTTGAGATGAGTATTTTTCCATGCATGATTGCCATGGTTGCATGTTAAGATAAATGTGTTAGTGAGGATTAAATGCTAGCATCATGCTTCTTTTTTTTTTACCCAAGCTTCATAGGCAATAGTGTTAACTAAGTGTGCATCTTTAGCAGACCGAGTATACTTGTATATTCCCGCAAAAAAGAAAAGAGTATACTTGTATAACTCTCAATAGCTGCTCGTCGGGAGTCTCCCTAAAGGAAATACGCAGAGTATTGGGTTTTGGGAGGGTGTGAACTAGCAGATCCCTCCCAATATTTTCCCCTTTGCTAATTCTCACCTCCTTTTGCATCCAAAATTCTCATCTCATCTACATTACCACATCATATTAATGCAAACCGTGGCACTCACAAGTTCAGACGAACTACTAACAATGAAGCCGCATATCAATTTCATAAAAAAATGAAGCCCCTTACAGTGGCGGAGCCGGGGGCGAGCAGGGTCCTCCCCCCGCCCCCCAATGATCGAGCCAACGTTGAGTATACACTAGTAGAAAACAGGGCTTTAGTTCGGGCCTGGCCAGCCCATTAGTCCCGGTTCTTCACGAACCGGGACCCATGGGGGCATTAGACCCGGTTCGTGAGCCCAGGGAGGCGGCGGGGGCCTCGTGGGCATTGGTCCCGGTTCGTCTGGATATATTTGTTCCGGTTCTAGGCACGAACCGGGACCAATGGGCCGCGCTCCTGGCCCACAACCATTGGTACCAGTTCGTGCCTAGAACCGGTACAGAAGGGGGGGTTAGTTCCGGTTCCTGCAATGAATCGGGACAAATAAGTTGCCTATATATACCCCATCGCCGCAGCAGAGCACTCCACAGTGCTCTGTTGTTTGCTAGCCAGCGAGGGGGAGGGCATTGGGTCCTCTAACTCACCTCCTATGCACACGAGGTGTTCGATGAAATGCCCAAGCCACACTAGTTAAGCTTTCTCTTCTCGAAGCTCCATTTTTTCCGAGATTTGTCTAGGTTTAGCGGTCCGTCACACCCCGTCCCCGTTTTCACCGCCGTCGATCGCCCGCGCCGATCTTGTCGCCGGCACCACCGTGGTAAGCCTCTTGTTCTTATCTTCTTTCTGATTTTCTTACTTTAGATAGATACTTGTCTGATTTTCTTACTTTAGATAGATACTTGTCTGATTTTCTTACTTTTGACACACATAATTATATATAATGCACGCAGATGAACCGGCAATGGATGTACGGTGACAGACACACCTCCGAGTACATTAAGGGCGTGCATAATTTTCTCGATGTGGCTGAGGCAAACAAGCAGAATGGTTTTATGTGTTGTCCATGCCCTAAATGTGGGAATACGAAGTCTTACTCTGACCAGAAAATCCTTCACACCCACCTGCTTTACAAGGGTTTCATGCCACACTATAATGTTTGAAATAGGGGTTATGACGGAAGATGGCGAAGAAGAAGAGGACGATGACAACTATGTGCCCCCTGAATACGGTGATGCTGCAATGGGGGGAGCTGGTGAAGATCAAGAGGAACCAAACGATGTGCCCGATGATGATGATCTCCGCGGGTCATTGTCGATGCAAGGACGCAATGCGAAAGTCAAAAGAAGAAGCTGAAGTTCGATCGCATGTTAGAGGATCACAAAAAAGGGTTGTACCCCAATTGCGAAGATGGCAACACAAAGCTCGGTACCGTATTGGAATTGCTGAAGTGGAAGGCAGAGAATGCTGTGCCTGACAAAGGATTTGAGAAGCTACTAAAAATATTAAAGAAAAAGCTTCCAAAGGATAATGAATTGCCCGACAGTACGTACGCAACAAAGAAGGTCGTATGCCCTCTAGGATTGGAGGTGCAGAAGATACATGCATGCCCTAATGACTGCATCCTCTACCGTGGTGCGTACGAGAATTTGAACGCATGCCCGGTAAGCGGTGCATTGCGGTACAAGATCAGACGAGATGACCCTGGTGATGTTGACGGCGAGCCCCGCAGGAAGAGGGTTCCTGCGAAGGTGATGTGGTATGCTCCTATAATACCACGGTTGAAACGACTGTTCAGAAACAAAGAGCATGCCAAGTTGATGCGATGGCAGAGTGAGGACCGTAAGAAAGACGGGAAGTTGAGAGCACCCACTGACGGGTCGCAGTGGAGAAAAATCGAGAGAGAGTACTGGGCTGAGTTTGCACGTGACCCAAGGAACGTATGGTTTGGTTTAAGCGCGTATGGCATTAATCCTTTCGAGGAGCAGAGCAGCAATCACAGCACCTGGCCCGTGACTCTATGTATGTATAACCTTCCTCCTTGGATGTGTATTAATCCAAGGCCCTAAGCAACCCGGCAACGACATTGATTTGTACCTAAGGCCATTAGTTGAAGAACTTTTACAGCTGTGGAATGGAAACGGTGTACGTACGTGGGATGAGCACAAACAGGAGGAATTTAACCTGCACGCGTTGCTGTTTGTAACCATCAACGATTGGCCCGCTCTCAGTAACCTTTTAGGACAGACAAACAAGGGATACCACGCATGCACGCACTGTTTAGCTGACACCGAAAGTATATACCTGGACAAATGCAGGAAAAATGTGTACCTGGGCCATCGTCGATTTCTTCCGATCAACCATCAATGTCGAAAGAAAGGCAAGCATTTCAAAGGCGAGGCAGATCACCGGAAGAAACCCGCCATGCGTACTGGTGATCACGTACTTGCTATGGTCAATGATTTACACGTAATCTTTGGAAAGGGTCCCGGGGAGTAGCTGTTCCGAATGACGCTGAGGGACGCGCACCCATGTGGAAGAAGAAATCTATATTTTGGGACCTACCCTACTGGAAATACCTAGAGGTCCGCTCTTCGATCAACGTGATGCACGTGACAAAGAACCTTTGCGTGAACCTGCTAGGCTTCTTGGGCGTGTATGAGAAGACAAAAGATACAGCTGAGGCACGGGAGGACCTGCAACGTTTGCACGAAAAAGACGGCATGCCTCCAAAGCAGTATGAAGGTCCTGCCAGCTATGCTCTTACGAAAGAAGAGAAGGAAATCTTCTTTGAATGCCTGCTTAGTATGAAGGTCCCGACTGGCTTCTCGTCGAATATAAAGGGAATAATAAATATGCCAGAGAAAAAGTTCCAGAACATAAAGTCTCATGACGGCCACGTGATTATGACGCAACTGCTTCCGGTTGCATTGAGGGGGCTTCTACCGGAAAACGTCCGATTAGCCATTGTGAAGTTATGTGCATGCCTCAATGCAATCTCTCAGAAGGTGATCGATCCAGAAATCATACCAAGGTTAAGGATTGATGTGGTGCAATGGCTTGTCAGTTTCGAGCTGGTGTTCCCACCATCCTTCTTCAATATCCTGACGCACGTCCTAGTTCATCTAGTTGACGAGATTGTCATTCTGGGCCCCGTATTTCTACACAATATGTACCCCTTTGAGAGGTTCATGGGAGTCCTAAAGAAATATGCCTGTAACCGTGCTAGGCCAGAAGAAAGCATCTCCATGGGCCATCAAACAGAGGATGTCATTGGGTTTTGTGTTGACATCATTCCTGGCCTTAAGAAGATAGGTCTCCCTAAATCGCGGTATGAGGGGAGACTGACTGGAAAGGGCACGCTTGGAGGGGACTCAATAATATACAGGGACGGATATTCTTGGTCTCAAGCACACTACACAGTTCTACAGAACTCTACCTTAGTGACCCCGTATGTCGATGAACACAAGAACAGCCTGCGCTCCAAACACCCGGAGCAATGCGACGACTGGATTACATGTGAACACATTAGGACTTTCAGCAGTTGGTTGGAAACACGTCTCAAAGGTGACAACACTGTTTGTGATGAGCTGTACTCGTTGTCCAGGGGACCATCTTCGACTGTATTGACTTACAAAGGATACGAGATAAATGGGAATACATTTTACACGATCGCCCAAGATCAAAAGAGCACCAACCAAAACAGCGGTGTCCGCTTTGATGCAGCAACCGAGAGGATAAAGGACACATATTATAGTTACATAGTGGACATATGGGAACTTGACTACGGACATGATTTTAAGGTCTCTTTGTTTAAGTGCAAATGGGTCAATCAGTCAGGAGGCGGGGTACAGGTAGACCCACAGTACGGAATGACAACAGTGGATCTGAACAATCTTGGGTACACTGACGAACCGTTCGTCCTAGCCAATGATGTGGCACAGGTTATCTATGTGAAGGACATGTCTACCAAACCGAGAAAAAGAAAAGATAAGGAAGCGAATGCATCATACGATGAGCCAAAGCGCCACATAGTTCTTTCAGGAAAAAGGGACATCGTGGGAGTGGAGGGCAAGTTAGAATGTCCGAAGATTATGAAAAGTTTCATGAAATTCCTCCCTTCAAAGTCAAGGCTGACCCAAGCATCCTGATAAAATGATGAAGATTATCCATGGTTACGGCGCAATAAGGAAAGGACACAAGCGAAGAAAAACTGAAGACTTTCTCTCCACAACTATTATGATGATACCATGCCAACTTTCAACCTTTTCGTAGTTCATTTGAAATGCTTGTTGTAACAGACGAGTTTCCGTATGAAATCCTCATACTTCGAAAGAGATTGTCCGTTTTGTACACGAAGTGCATCCAGTTTTTGCCGTAACCCTCTCAACTTTCTTGCACATGCTATGTGGATGAAATGAGGATACCATGACAACTTTCAACCTTTTCAGAGTTCATTTGAAATGCTTTTCAATTTTAGGGTCTTATAGCTCAAAATAATCAGTAAATGCATGAAAAATAACAAATGAAGTTAGAAAGGGTTGAAAATTGATGATGTGGCTTTGAATGGTGCATTTTGAACACACAAAAAGTCAAGAGTTCAAATAAGTATTAAAAAATGAAATCCCTTTGTAACAGACGAGTTTCCCTATGGAATCCTGATACTTCGAAAGAGATTGTCAGTTTTGTACACGAAGTGCATCCAGTTTTTGCCGTAACCCTCTCAACTTTCTTGCACATGCTATGTGGATGAAATGATGATACCATGCCAACTTTCAACCTTTTCAGAGTTTATTTGAAATGCTTTTCAATTTTAGGGTGTTACAGCTCAAAATAATCAGTAAATGCATGAAAAATATGAAATAAAATAAATAAGTAATTAGAAACAAAATAATATAAACTTTAATAAAATATATAAGTAGAAATAAAATAAAATAAAATAAACTTTAATAACATAAATAAAATTTATGAAACTAAAATTATCAAAGTATTTTCTGTTCAAAACATTATAAGCAACCTCTAGTATTATTGAAACTAAAATTATATAAAATTGATGCAACTAAAATTATCGAAGTATTTTCTGTTCAAAATCATTAAAAGCAAAAATATTTTTCGTAAAGAACTTTTTTTGTTAGAAACTTTAATAGCAAAAAGAATTATCATAAAGTAAAATAAATAAGTAATTAGAAACAAAATAAAATAAATAAGTTTTTTGTTGTAAGTAGAAACAAAACAAAATAAATAAAGCAAAAAAGAAAACAAAAAACAGGGAAAAAAATATGCCACCTACTAGGCCACCACGGCCTGAATACGACTAGAAACCCATCCATGGGCCAGGATTCAGGCCCGCAGAAGGCCCAGTAGGCCCATCAGGCATAACAGTGACAATTAGGCTCGTAAGCCTGCAATGGAGAGGAGCTCGAGAGGGGTGCGGCAGTGGGGCTTATAAACCACTGCGCGCCCCTCTCAGCTAGCGAGGTGGGACTAAACTTTCAACGCGGGCGCAGCATCACAAGGCCTTTGGTCCCGGTTGGTGGCACCAACGGAGACTAAAGGGGTGCATTGGTACCGGTTCGTGGCACTAACCGGTACCAATGCCCC
>NC_057796.1:13397121-13397866 GCF_018294505.1 Triticum aestivum
CCCTTTGGGCTGCTGAAAAGAGGCCTTTGGTCCCGGTTGGTGGCACCAACCGGGACTAAAGGTCGCATTCGTCCCGGTTGCTGTCACGAACCGGGACCAATGCTTCATCTATATAAGTAGCACTTGTGAAATTTTTCATTCAGTTCGTCTTCCCCGCCCCGACGCCGCCGCCAGGCTGCCCCTCTGCGCCTCGCCGTCGCCGTCGTCGCCCATGCCTCCGACGGTGTCCCGCGCCGCCCAGACACCGTCGCCGCCCCGCGCCCCTGCCTCCTCATCGCCCGTTGCCACGCCCCTCACCGTCGCCGTCGCCGCCCCCTGCCTCCTCGTCGCCCGTCGCTGCGCCCCTCACCGTCGCCCCCGTGCCTTGCCTCCTCGTCGATCGCCGCCCCCTTGCGAGTGAGCTCATATGAATTTTCCTAATTTAGATGTGTAGTTAATTTAGATGTGTCGTTAATTTAGATGTGTAGTTATTAATTGAGTCGTTGTAATTTGTTCATAAATGAATACGCAAAAGTTAGAATTTTTTTCTGTTCATAGATTTTTTGGTGATATTATTGTTGAATATGCAAATGCTTGTGTGTTCATATGCAAAGAATATGTCAATTTTTTCATAGAATTTTTATGATTTTTTTCTGTTGTAATTTTGTTCATAGAATTTTTATGATTTTTTTCTGTTGTAATTTTGTTCATAGAATTTTTATGATTTTTTTTTGTTAATAGAATTTTCTTTGTCAATTAATGTATA
>NC_057796.1:13397876-13401376 GCF_018294505.1 Triticum aestivum
TCTTCTTCTCCTCTTTTTTTTCTTCTTCTTCCTCTTCTTATTTTCTTATCGGGTATGTCGTTGTCGATATACCCCCCTCCCCGATAACTTTTGTAAGTACTACTTAGAAAGTGTTTAATAGAATTAGTTAGAAAAATAATAGAACTAGTTAAACTAGTTTATTTTTAGTAAGTACTACTTTATTCCATTTATAGTAAGTTCTTAGTAGTTGAACTAGTTGATTTAATAAAACTAGTTTATTTTACTATAGAAGTAGTTTATTTTTAGCAAGAAAATTAATAGAACTAGTTTATTTTTTTAGTTAAAGCAATTATTCCCGCATCGACGTCGACGATGCCAATCCCGCATCCTCGTTGTCGACTCGGCGGAGTAGGCCGGCTTGATCAGAGGGGCCATGTCCGGGACTGGGCTCCGCCGGGCTGGTTTTGGGAGGTGCTACCTTCCGGGGGGCGTAGGTTGGTGAGGAGCCAACCCGTCGTTGACCCGATCCTTGTTTCGTGGCGGTTGCATGGGCCAGTGACGGTGCCGAGACTTCCGGACACCGCGGAGGTGGTACATCACCGTGTCAGCGAGGAGGACGAGCGCGTCCGTCGCTACATGGTTGCGTTGGAGGGCAGGTTCGACAATACCTGGCAGGTTCTTCAGGGATCTCACTGGAGTTATGATCCTGTGATGGTTCCTTCTCTTTGGGTGTCCACCGCCCGCGCCGATACCCGTCGGGCGCTATGGTTCTAGCTGTACTAGCGATGCTATATGTATGATAGTATTTGAGGTGTATTAGTGATAATATTCGACGATGTACGGACGCATGGAGATGATGTAGTTTTGCTTATAATTGAATGCATCCTAATTTGAATACTACTTTATTTTGTGATTTGATTTTGCTTATTGAATGCTCAAATTGGAAAACTACTCCTACTTTGAATGCTAAAATTGGAGAGCACTATGCAAGGCGTATGCATATGACTAGTTGATAGCTTATAGGGCTTTTGTTTTCACAGAAATCTAGGAGCCCCCCTCCATCATCCCCGCCGTCGTCCCCGTCACCGACCCCCTCCGACCTTGAGGTGAGACCAGCCACGGACCGGTTTTAGAAAGATAATTAAATGATATTTCGGGTTGACTTTAATCTGTTGAGTCTCCACCATATATGAGAGGACGAAGAATCCCGACTGTTGTCGTGGGGGTAGTTTCTCCTTCGTTCCCGAGTGCTAGACAATTTGGTGTAATGCACTCGGGAATGAAAGGAGGAGCTACCATCACCGACGGTCGCAAATGTCAGAGAGGAATCAGTGAGGGAGAGTTCCACCATATATATATGAGAGGACGAAGAATCCCAACTGCTGTCGTGGGGGTCGCTTCTCCTTCATTCCCGTGTGCTAGACATTTTGGTGTAATGCACTCGGGGATGAAAGGAGGAGCGACCATCACCAACGGTCGAATGTATAGACCACGTGAGCTGAGAGTTTTCAAGAAAGACTCGACAGACCGATAGTCAACCCGTGATGAATAATAATGATCTAACTTAGGTTTTTTAGTACATATATTTAATTGTAGACGTTTAATATTTGAATTATGAACATAGGAAATGTCGTACTCGGACGACGAAAGTCTCCCGGGGGAGTGCGACTGGTGCCACGACGACCGAGGTCTGTGCGACATGCCTCACCTGGACGAAGATCGGCGCTTCACTATTAAGCTGGAGGAGACCTTCGATGTTGAAACGGTACGCAACGACGACAAGTGTTATTTTTTCGTAATTAAGCACGACTTCAACTATTTCAACGTGTACTTTTCATCTTTTACAATGCGACTAGCTTATCCCATGCCATGCAAGACGCTACGTCTTGGAGAGGATGGGTTTTGAAGACCATGAAAGTATGGAAACAAAGAAAATTCACCTAAGGACCCATCATGATATAGATTTTGAAGTAAATTTGTATAATTCTGAGAGCGTAACCCATTTTGGTTGTAAAAATTGGGAAGCATTTTGCAAGATGTATGGTTTTGATGAGGGTATGCTTGTCACCATGGATCTTGGTGATCCTGACATCGAGCAAGACAATATGGACATTTGGGTCCTTGTTGATACGCCTCCAATTCTACCGCTATGTGAGTTTCTCAAACATAGTTATTAGCTAATTTATATTGTTCATTTCAAAATAGTTGACAGCTTATTTTCATTGACATCTTATTTTGATTGTTCAAACAATGTGCGGAACATGGTAGACAGAACCTACTACACCGATGGCTCTGAGTTAACTTATAAAAAGAAAACTCATCTGGTCGGATTTTGTACTGATCTTGAGAATTACAATATCTATTGTAAAACTCCTCCACATTATGGTCAATACGTGCCACTAGTGCACGTGTTGAACTACGGTAACTACTATGGAGATACCCTGGTAAGATTTCTTACTATTACGACATCCGTGCATCTTTTGCATACTTCTAAAACTAGTACATCATTGCTAACTATGAAGTTATTACTATGTTTTTTAACAGATAATCCCAGAGGATTGTGTGCCTCATCTGATGTATCAGAGTGGTCGCCTTGAAGTTTTGAACATACGTCCAGGTCATCCTACGAATCTAAACTGTCCATACCGGATTTCTAAAAGAAGTGGAGACATGAAAATCAAGGAATGGAAAAAAATGTATGGACAATCGTAAGGAGGTTCTTGGAAGCAAAAGGAAGCGAAGCGCAAGAATTGAAGACAGGATGATCTCCATTCTTCATAATGGAGAGTCGGGGTCTATATTGTTTTATGTTATTTTACCTTAAAGAGGGTATTTAGGTCCTACCTAATACTGATGATCATGTGCCTAGAACAATTAAGTAGGGTTGGTTCGATGACTATGAGGATGATGATCGTATGAGTTGTTATTAATAACGAGTAGAAGTTGTATGATGATGATTAGTAGGACTTGTTATTATGATGATGCATGATGCGGGCATGAAGAGTTATTATATATCAGTGGGTGAAATGAACATGGATTTGAATGAAGTGAAGGCAACAAGCATGTGGTGCATGTCGAAAGTAGTACTAATCCAAACTTGATCAAATTAGGATTAATATTACTTTCGACATGCACCACATGTTGCCTTCACTTTAATCTAAGCCATGTTTAGGCATAGCAGTAGCGTTGGTAAACCAAGCACGGAAATAAGAGAGGACACTTCTCTTTGTTAGCTAGCTTACACACCCTAAATTACCCCCTAAACCCTCCCCCTTTCAAAAAAAACAAAAACTCCAGCCCCTGGAATGCTGACGCGTGGATGCCTTTTGGTCCCGGTTGGTGTCACCAACCGGGACCACAGGCCCTCCTGCCTGGGCTGGCCCCAGCGGCCACGTGGGGCCCATCTGTTCCGGTTCGTGTAAGAACCGGGACT
Organism: Triticum aestivum; assembly: GCF_018294505.1. NCBI lineage: Eukaryota > Viridiplantae > Streptophyta > Magnoliopsida > Poales > Poaceae > Triticum > Triticum aestivum. Next base: position 13,401,271 of record NC_057796.1, read on the forward strand.
AAAGGCTTAAGGCATTAGTAACGACCTTTTAGTCCCGGTTTCAAAATCGGGACAAAAGGTCCTTACGAACCGGGACAATAGGCCCTTTTTCTACTAGTGATATACT
>NC_057796.1:13401814-13408955 GCF_018294505.1 Triticum aestivum
CACTAGTACCAGCCAGTAGCCATTGGCTCCTCTCTATTCCCTATCTTCCATCTTAATTGTTAGTTCGTAATTAGCGTATACATGGGATTAGTCACCGATGTTCCAGTTTTCGACGCCCTCTTCGCCCATTCGCCTCTTCTTGCCGTACTCTATGACCCAGCCCTGCTGGAGCAGTTGAATTTGCTCGCACGCAAGGAATTAAGACTGATCGTTCATGTGGGGTGCGTGCGCATGTAATTTAATAATCTGTTTGGCTTGCAGAATTTCGGAAATGAATTGAAGAAAAAGCATCAAAATATGATAGAAATTCTTTAAACTTATGTGTGTTTTATGTGAAAAAAACTTGCTTGCTTTGTTCACATGAATAGGGATATGCAATAAACACTGTCGAATTCAAAGTCAAAATGCTTTTAAAAACGAAAAAATAAAAAAAATTCTAAGCCCAACTTCGAAGTAGGGATCTTTAATGTGTGAAACTAACATGATAACCAACAACACCACCCAAACAAGTTGCTACTTCAACCAAAGTATGTCTATATTTCAAACATACTTACGCGGTTGTTACATTCTTAGACTGAATAATTACCATGATAACGTTTTAGGGTGTTAAAGTCTTAAACCTCAATAGCTTCCGTGGATTATTTAAAGCATCCCTCTGTTTTCATTTATGAACATGAATATTTGGATTAATAATTTAAAAACAATATTTAAAATAGATTTAGTTATAAAATATTCATTGAATATAAGTAGCTTAATATAATGAAACTAACTGAGCCTTTTGCATGCACGTTGCATGTTGAGGTGGGTATTTTTCCATGCATGATCGCATGCTGAGGTGGCATGTGGTAGCATGTTAAGATAAATATGTTAGTAAGGATTAACTGGTAGCATCATACATTTTTACCTAAGCTTTAGACACAATAGTGTTAACTAAGTGCATCTTTAGCAGATCCAATATACTTATATAACTCTCAATACCTACTTATCGGGAGTCTCCCTACAGAAATTAGGCGGAGTTTCGGGTTTTGGCAAGGTGTGAACTAGCAGATCCCTCCCAATGTTTTCCCCTTTGCTAGTTCTCACCTCATTTTGCATACAAAATTCTCGTTTAATCTGTATTACTACATCATATTAATTCAAACCATGGCACTCACAAATTCACATATCAATTTCTTTTGAAAAAACAAGGGCACGTGAGCTCACCAACACTTGAGGATGTGGCATGGGAGCACACCGTGGCTCGGCTCGGTAGGAGAAGTTGACCGGGGCAGCAGGCATGCCGCACGGATAGCGATGTAGGGCGTGAAGGGGGCTGGGAGCCTGGGAGCTTGCAGGGCGGTGAAATCACGCGGCGTGAATGTAGGGCGAAAACTCCGAGGGGCATGCACCTGTCCACCCGTGCCAACCGTCTGTTTGCCCCTGCGATCCTCAAAGATGTTGGATTTCACATGAGGGCCGGCAGACAATGTTTTAAGTTTTTAGTTTCCGCAAGTTATGATTCTGCCGTTTGCTCGTATCAAATTTCAACGGTTGAAACTTAACAAAGTTTTTAAAACTCGTCAAAACATATTCAAAATGAACCTTATTTGAAAACTCTCGTCACAAAATACATAAATACTCAGCGAGAGAGTCCGGGATGAGCACGCACCAGAATATAGGAACCAGCGAACAGTGTGTACGGACGCCATTTATTCGCAAGTCGCGTTTGCACGTGTGCACTACACCAGTGGGTCCTCTCCACGGTCTTGATTACCAACTCGAAATTTCGTTTCTGCTGCGGCGCCAACACACCGCAGGTCGTGCTTCTCAGCCAAACTACTCCCACGATTAGCGTCGTGGGAGTGTATATATGGACGAGTAGCAATTAATTATGTACACAAGACATAGTACTCCCTCCGTTCAAAAATAGATGACTCAACTTTATACAAACAAAGTTGAGTCATCTATTTTTGAACGGAGGGAGTGCTACACTAGATTGATTTGGACAATTGCGAACGTATTTTCCTATAATATCTGCCAGCACACAATAAAAAAACACATGTACGCAGCCGTGACCCGTCTTCAACGTGGCGACGTGGCCAGGTCAAAAACTATGCACAGTGAATATGGTGATGTATCTAAAATCATTATCTGTTGTGTGGGTCGCGGTCCACTTGCCTGAAAAACAAAGGAATATACCTACATATACTCTTACACTAGTGGCTGGGGCGCGCCCTGGGCGCGCCTCTTGAGGCATTCAGGTGCGCACTAATCTTGCTGGCGTACTTGTTTACGTATTGAAAGTGCATATAAACAACACTGATTAAAAGTATGATGCATAGAACAAAACTGCATCAGAATAGTCTTCATTCATACAACAGAGCAAACATAGTAATTTCACGATACTCATGTAAAGCGGAATGGCAAATCGTTGTTTTAGACTTCACCTACAGTAGAGCAAAACTGCACTGACTCTTCTTTGCTACAGGTGTATAGAATAAAGTACCATTGCAAGAAACATCAGAATGGTCTATTGAGCTGTTCACACCTCATTTTCATTGAACAACATAACACTTGAAGAATTCGGAAAGGTGATTGGCCGGTAGTGGAAACTGAGATTCTGGTAGTACTTGTTGCTTGTCTGCATGGCTTGCTTGTAGACATTCTGTAATGAGCAAAAGGCGTGAGAAACTTAAATTTCAACAGTGAGCGCTGAACTTGTAGACATGCTCAGCTTTCGACGCTTAAGTATTAAAAATTGCATTGGCCAATTTGGTGTGATATTGTATACCTCAAGGTGGGCTCGGGTGGTAAGGTTGACACCATGCTAACTGCAAAAGCCTACACTTTTAACAGAGTAGCTAAAAAACTGATGGGATGTCTTACTGTGAGTGTGAATTAGCATTTTATGTCCTAATTAATTAAACTCATTAGGTTGCCTTCTTGGACCGCCTTTCAATTTACTCTGATATTAGAATTTTCCTAAATCAAAATTTTGAAGAGAAGAATATGAATGTTTATGATAAATATATATATTTAGTGAGGAATCTACCTTTTAATATGGTATTGTAGATGGTAAACACAGTCAAATTAGTAAGTTTGAGTTAATACAATATTAACATTGGAAGTAAATCAATATGATTTATTATTTATTTTATCGATATTTGAACTAAATTATTGGTGTTAGTAATATCATATCTTAACATCTTCATGTAATAGCTTGCTTTACAATAATCATTATCCTACAGTTTCTTTCATAAATTATGCCAACAAATGGTACACACATATAATTTACTGGCAATATTACAAACTCCACAAACTAATTAGCATTCATAAACTGAACATAAAAATGACATACTTGTTAAAAGGCAGTATGAAATTTAGCTTTCTAGAATTTTCTCAATTACAAAATCATTTTTTCTTCTCCAGCAATATGCAAATTGTCGTGAACATCACTTCTCCCTGGTTTGTATTTACAAAAATATTTATATATGTAGCAGAATAAGAAAGGTGATTGTAATTGTAAGGAAGTCATAACATCTAACATGAAAACCAAAATGACATATTAATAGATAAATTTACATAGTAGATTTTCCTACCGTTCACAATTAATGTCCATCTACCAAACATGTAAATTTCATGACTTTCATGTGTTCCGTTGATGTGTCCTACATAAGTAGCTTATACATTGATTTCTTATAATTGAAGATTTGTTAATATATTGCCAAAGCTGTAAATCATGTTGATAATTCTAATGTACAGATTTTCACCATCCGAAGAACCATGATGCTTACCTAAAACTTTGGTCCTGACTAAAAGATTTAGTATGCTTTCACTTTCTTGACCACGATGAAAGTAGTTGCCAAGAAAATCTACATATTTGCAATCATGTCTACCATCATTCTTGGATCTGTGGTCTAAACTTGTGTATCTTGTGCTTTTTACAACACTTGCGATAGTCATATGACGAACTGCAAATATATATTTCTAATTATAAATGTTAAATAGTCTACTTGTCATGTAGTTGGCAAATCGTGTTCTAAGTAGCCTTATGCAGATCACCCAAACATTTGATGTTTTAGAACAATGAAATAGAAGAACAAAGAACGTCAAAGTTGTCCTTCTATTTCACTGCAATCTTGTATCCATCTGGTTTAAAAAACTCTAGGAGAAAATTTTGTCAAAAAGTAAAAATCACTATATCAAACCTATTGCTTGCAATTGGACAGGCTCCTTCTAGACTCGGGACCATAACTTGATGCACATTGACTACGACAGAGGCGTAGATCAGTACGCCTGAAACAACCACTTGCGCACCGTCTCGTACGACTTCGTCTCCATGTACGTCAAGGACAAAGAAGGTCCGGTCACGATCATTGTGGCAACTCGATTGTGTAGATTAGTAATTTAGAGGAAAACTATTGTATAGGTTAGTAATTTAGAGGAAAACAACATAAGAATTCTGGTAGGGTCAAACTTTCGACATGAGAAGAAGAAATAACTTGCAGTAGATCAAATATGTGATTATCCACTAGTAGAAAAGGGGCTTTTACCCCAGTTCATAAGGGTCTTTAGTCCCGGTTCTGGAACCGGGACTAAAGGGTCGTTACTAATTCCCTAGCCTTAGTCCCGGTTCTTACACGAACCGGGACTAAAGGCCGTCCACGTGGCCGGTGCGGGGAGCCCAGCCAGGAGGGTCTTTGGTCCCGGTTGGTGCCACCAACCGGAACCAATATCAGACCATGTTCTGAAGGAGAATATATCATGTGCAAATACTACTTTGCATATTTAGATTTTTCATCTATGTAAGATTTTATATCACGCATATACGCCGCCAAACGGATTTTATATAGATTCCAGTTCCATGTAGTGGGAGAGATAAATGTCACAATGGAAGATATATAGATCAGAAGAAAGATGTGTTTATATTGCAACAATCAATACTAAACTGTGGGCTTGGGACGTCCTAGCTTGTTAATCACGTATCACCACTGTACAATGCATGCATCAAAGACATGCATGATATTTATGCTACAGACATGGACGTGAGGCTGGGATTGAAGCTGCTTCTAGGCTGCCACACATCCTGTGTTGCCAGCGATGGGCACTAGTGCAGAACAGGCCTTTATCACCGGTTCGTAAGGGCCTTTAGTGCCGGTTCTGCAACCGGCACTATGGAGTGGACTAAAGCCCCCCCCCAGTACCGGTTCGGCACGAACCGGCGCTAAAGTGCCACCACGTGGCACGAGCCAGGCCCGGGTGCTGGTAGACCATTAGTACCGGTTGGTAGCACCAACCGGTACTAAATGTTTGGGGGGGTTTGGTTTTAATTTTTATTTTTCCATTAATTTTGTGTTTTCCATTTAATTCTTTTTTGTTTGCTGGTATTTTACGATACTACATATTGTACACGTTATGCATATATATAAATAGATTTTCTCGTAGAACTGATCATATATATATAATCGAATGTCTCACAACCACCATTAATTATTCACACATACACATGTATATATATATATACAATTTCTCCTACATGTTGCCTTGTTGCCTTCGGAGCACGATGACAAGTGGTTCATGGGGGCGGTAGGGGGTAATAGTATTCTCCTTTGGGATCTATGACCTGGTCGAGAAAAAATCCCGCTATTTCCTCTTGAAGTGCTCGTATGCGCTCCTCTGATAGGAGCTTGTCCCGCACCTCTTTGAACTCTTAAGAAGGAAATCAATATGCATGTGTATTAGTTGTGTGACTAGATATCGACAATCATGTAAGATTTGTGAATAGTGTTCTGGCAAACGTACCCAGTCCTGTCTATCAGATCTGCTCCTTTCGGACGGCATCATGCGAATGTTCTCGCAAACATAGTATGCACACACTTCAGTCCCCGGCGCCTGCTTCAGGGCCTTTACGACAATAGAATTTAATCAGATAATAATTAATCAAGCATGTTAATTAATTAATGGTATTGAAACAAGAATTAAAGAGAAGCTAGCTAGCTAGCTAGTACTACTTAATTATTTACCTTGGGTTGATACCAACATAGCTTTTGTCGCCATTTTCCTGGAGTCACCTTGATGTACTTTGCCCAAGCCTTGCCCGCCGACAAAAAAAAATTAATAAAGGGATTATTAAAAGTAGTTCATATCAGGAAATGACGAACTAAATAGGCCGAGATATAGTTAATAATGATTGAAATAACCTGTCGACTATCCCCTTCACGATGCTGTAGTCACTATTTTTTTTAAGTAGTGAGTCCAGTACTTCAACTTTTCCTCGTCAACTTTAATGTCTAACAAGATCCAGTGGAAGCTGCATGCGCATACGTTTGCATGTATAAATTAAGCGAGCATGTGCATAACACTAATCAACTATAACCCTAAACCCTATACACTTATTAACATCTAGCTAGTAAGTAAAAACAGAATTTGTAGTACAAGACAGTGTGACTCACTCGATGTTGTAAGGAAGTAGTATATCTTCATTGCTATTGAGGCGCTTCAAGAACTCTAGCATGCATTTCTCTACATCTTGTCTACACCATTCCAATTTCCATGTGTATTCATTAACGGTATTTGGGTCAATGAACCCAATGCCATAGCGTCCAGCTTTTTTCATTTCATACATCTTCATCCTGCATAATATCACAGAAAAGAATATATAGTGAGGATATATAATTACAGGTAATTAATGATCAATCAATGAGCACTAGAGCTAGCTTGAGACTTAAATTACAGAAAGAAATCACTTACAGACAATAGCAACTGACGATAGATTTGTCGAGTGCATCTTGATTGAATAACTGAAATAGTTCTGAATACTCAATGGCCAGAGCTTTCTTATGGAAGTAATGATCTTCCTCGACTTGCACCATGAGGGACTCTCGATTGGAAATCTTGGTAATTTTCATGTACCAATCATGCAATTCATACATTCTCGTTGGGAGGTTCTTGACCTCCTCGGGCTCGAGCAAAGGTTGGCCCCGGACATATTTCCGTTTTATTTCCTCCTCTCTAAGCGGAGGCATGGGCTCGATCTCGAGGAGTTGTCCAACAGTGATCTTGAGCATTTCAGCCTGCATTATATGCTCCTTGGTTATTACCACATCGCCCAGCTCGGGAACGTAAATGGTTTGCCCACAATAATATTGGGCGCGCGTACTCT
>NC_057796.1:13409290-13412485 GCF_018294505.1 Triticum aestivum
AGCTCGAGCTCGCTTCTTTCTGTAGTCGTGCTCGATGTGCCTTCTTGATTTGGCGCTCATAGTCTGAGTCAACAGGCTTGGGAGCTGGTGGTCTAGCCATACGAATGAAGTGGTCAATCTTTTCCTCAGGCACTTTCTCCCTCGGCAGCGTTGCCGGTTTCGGTCGAAAATGAGCGTCCACTTCGGCCCGCACTATTGCATCGTTTTGCTCCTCGGTCATGTCGTAAGGCCTCTGAGGAAGAGGAGCGAGGCTGCTTGGACCATATTTATATCGCTTGTCTCCGCCTGTACTTTCTGTACTACCTCGACTCGTACCGCTACGCACCATAGCTGCGGCGTGTCTCTTTTGCGATTGCTTAGGCGGCGGAGACGGCTGACGTGGCTTAGTTGGAGCAGGAGGTGTGGCCTGACACGGTGTCGGACTTGAAGCAGGAGGTGTGGCCTGACGCTGTGCCGGACTTGAAGCAGGAGGTGTGGCCTGACACGGTGGCGGACTTGGAGGAGCGGGAGTCTGCTGACACGGTGGCGGACTTCAAGGAGGAGTCGGCAGACGCGGTGTCGGTGGACTTCGAAAGATGATGCAATCCTTTTTCCATAGGATGAAACGATGTATGGCCTCTCCCAGTGTTTGCTCGTCGTCACCTCCAGGAATGTCAAGCTCTAGCCCCGAATATGGGCCCACCACCTCATCAACCAAGACACGAGCATAGCCCTCTGGAATCGGGGCGCAATGGAAGGTTGCTCCGGGGGTAATTGTAAAAGCAACGGCGTTCGCCACCTTCATGGATATGTTCTTCATTTTGTAGTGTAGCTCACAGTTAGTGTTCTCTATGATGTCATCCACAGGGTATGTATCCAGCAGTGCGTCGCCCGGGGCAGAACCAACGCTGCTTCTCGGCATGGATGGGACGGTGCTATCCAATGCTGGATGATCATCCGCTTGCTGCTGCCGCTGCTGAGACCCCCTTTCCTGGCTAAGTGAGACGATCTGCTGCTGCTGCTGGAATTTGAGTGCCAAGTCCGCGTGCCTTGCTTCTAGGCCTTGAAGGCGTTCCGCGTCCTGCTTCCTCTGCTCCTCCTCCAGCTTCCTCTTCTTCTCCTCCTCCATCTTCTTTCTTGCACGGGTCCTGTAGTTGTCATTCCATTCCGAAAAGCCCTCATACCAGGGAATAACGCCCTTGCCTCGTGTTCTTCCCGGGTGTTCAGGATTTCCCAGGGCGCGCGTAAGCTCGTCGTTCTCTCTATTGGGCGTGAACACCCCCTTTCGAGCATCTTCTATTGCGTCAAGTAACTTTTGTTCTGCTCCGTTTAAACTTGCCTTCTTCGAAACCAGGCCTGTCTTCGGGTCCAACGCCCCCCATGCGCATAGAACCAAGTTCTGCACCTAGGGGGTCAGCTCCTAGTAACCGGAGTGACCCCTGCATCCTCCATCTCTTGCTCAGACTTATCCCACTTAGGCATTGCCACCGCGTAGCCACCTGGACCCAGCCTATGGAACTGCGTCTTTTTTGCGGCATTGGCCTTGTTTTTTCTCGACCGTTCCTTAGATAATTCTGATTCCTTGAATTTCACGAAAGCGGGCCAGTGTTCTCTTTGCTTCTCAAGTGTTCCCTTGAATTCTGGAGTCTTCCTTTCTGATGCGAGGCAGTTGGCCCATACAGTTTTCTTGTGGGTGTTGAATGCAATTGCCATCTTCTTAAGAGCAACGTCCTTGACTTTCTGCACATCTGCATCAGTGAAATAATCTAGTAGGATGAAATGTTCCATCAGAGATTCCCAAAGCTTTTGTTTTGCTCTGTCGTTGACCCAAGTAACATCTGGGCATTTAGTTTTTGGCTCTTTCCATTCTTGAATGGAGATCGGGAGTTGGTCCTTCACAAGAACTTCGCACTGACGAACGAACTTGCTCGCAATGTTCTTAGGCGTGAGGGGTTCGCCACTAGCTTTACACCCTCCTTCAACGTTTTGCTCGGGCCGCGCTTTGTCCTGCTATCTGTAGAAGCAGATTTGCTCGATCCGGAGGGCTAAAAGAAGAAAGATTGATTCGTTAATATATCTTTAAATAAAAAACATGTGATGATCACTAGATGCCTGCTTATATAAATATACCTCGCCGGTAGTCTTTGTTATTTCAAGATCAACATTGTATTCGTCATCATAATCATTGTCTGCGTCATCATAATCATAATCATAGTTCATGACTTCATCAGCTCGGTCGTCGAGATCGAATATCTTATCATCACCCTCCCCGGTATTGTTCAGATATTGGGAGCCGTCATTTGCTTCATTCAGATCATCTGGCCTGCTAGGGCTGCGTATGATCTCGAACAGGGCCTCTTCTCCCTCTCTGCCGGTATTGTCCGCCATAGCTTTTATTTAACTAATACAGAAGAAATATAAAACAATTAAGTATTCAAATTACAATGCATGGATGCAATCAATAAGGAAAAATTGAATCATATAGTACATAATATGCATCGTCTCGAATAATATATAATCTCGAATACATCGTCTCGAATAATATATAATCTCGAATACATCACTGGTAGCTAATAAAGATCGAATACTATAGAAGAATCTAGGCCACTCGCGGTTCCTGGGGCGCGGGCGGTGGACACCCAAAGACAAGGAACCATCACAGGATCATATCTCCGGTCATCTGCCCAAAGAACCTGCCAGGTATTGGAGAACCTGGCGTCCATAGCAGCCATGTAGCGATGGACGTGCTCGTCCTCCTCCCTGACACGACGACGCACCACCTCCGGCGGGGCCGGCTCCCTCTGCACCGAATGTGGCCCACGCGAACGCCACCAAAGGAGATCAGGATCGACGACGGGACCCGAGGCCGGGTTCCTCACCAAGCGGCGCGCCCCTCCAGGTAGCACCTCCCAATGCCAGCCCAGCGGAGCCCAATCCCGGACATGGGTCAGCCGGACGTCGTCGCGAACGGGTCGACGGCGAGGATGCGGGCCGGGCATCGTCGAGAACAAATACTATATGCCCGCAAAAAGTAACATTTTTCAAATGATTGGATTGTGATAACTAAAATTCTATATGCAAATTCTAACAATTTGACATTAATCTAATTCATCTAACTAAAACTAATTCTAAAATTTCTAACATTTCTATATATATAACTAATATTTCTATAACATTTCTAATATTTCTATAACTAAAAAACAGAAAAATTTCTAA
>NC_057796.1:13413020-13444630 GCF_018294505.1 Triticum aestivum
GACGGTGACGGGGCGGCGACGGGGGCGTCGACGAGGGGTGGCGATGGGGGCAGCGACGGGGGGCGGCGGGCGACGGGGCAGAGGAGAAGAAGCAGATGAAAACTGATGAAATTTCTAAGTGCTGCTTATATAGGATGGGCCTTTAGTACCGGTTGGAGCCACCAACCGGTACTAAAGGTCAAATTTGGCCAGCCCAAGCGGCGGGAAGCGCACCCCTTTAGTACCGGGTGGTGGCACCAACCGGTACTAAAGACTCTCCTTTAGTACCGGTTGGAGCCACCACCCGGTACTAAAGGGTGTGCGCTGCCAGGCGAGGGGCGCAGTAGTTTAGTCCCACCTCGCTAGTTGAGGAGCGCCAGGACCAGTTTATAAGCCCCGACGCGGGCACTGCATTGAGCTCCTCTCAATAGCAGGCCTTCTCGGCCTACCTCTCCTACTCTGCCTGTGGGCCTACTGGGCTTGCGGGCCTGCATCCTGGCCCAACTACAGGTTGGGTTTCTAGTCGTATGCAGGCCGCTCTGGCCCAGTAGGTGGGCTTTTTTATTTTCTTATTTTTTTTTGCTTTATTTATTTTTGGTTTATTTATTTTTGAGTTGTTTTTTGCTGTATTTAGAGTTTCTTTGGGAATATTTTTGCTTTAGGTACAAGAAATTACAAACTTTCTGTTAGTGCCGGTAGTTTACAAATTTGAATAGTTTAAATTTTGAATTATTTGAAATTTGTGTGAATCACTAGTTTGTGAATAACTTAACTTTGAAAATAGATTTTCAGTGATTCTATTTTCTTATGTTTAATATTAGTGTGTTTTATCATTATATTCAATTTGGTAATGCTTAGGTTATTTAAAAAATGAAATCCCTTTGTAACGGATGAGTTTTCGTCCGAAACCCTGATACTTCGAAAGAGATTCTCCATTTTATAGACGAAGTGCATCCAGTTTTTGCGGTAACCCTCTCTACTTTTTTGCACATGCTATGTGGGTGAAACTATGATACCATGCCAACTTTCAACCTTTTTTGAGTTCATTTAAAATGCTTTCCAATTTCAGGGTCATTTAGCTGAAAAAATCAGTAAATGCATGAAAGAATTTGTTTGCACATAAAATTTCTTCGCGTTTCAAATGCCAAAACACATAACTACCCTAACTATTACAGAGATTCCCTCCTGGGTGTGAAACACAGAAGAAATTGATGATAGTGAAGCCGATCACATCCCAGATCTTTGGGTGTGAAACTTTTTCTTCGCGTATGTCCCTTTGCGCCGTAGCCATGGAAAATCTTCATCATTTAAGTGGATGCTCGGGTCAATATTCACTGTGAATGGAGCAATTTCATCAAACTTTTCATAATCTTCTGACATGTCTGTCTTGTCATCCACTCCCACGATGTTTCTCTTCCCGGAAAGAACTATGTGGCGCTTTGGCTCATCGTATGATGCATTCGCTTCCTTATATTTTCTTTTTCTCGGCTTGGTAGACATATCCTTCACATAGAAAACCTGTGCCACATCATTAGCTAGGACGAATGGTTCGTCTGCATACGCAAGATTGTTGAGATCCACTGTTGTCATTCCATACTGCGGGTCTTCCGTTACCCCAAATCGTGTCATATTGACCAATTTGCACCGAAACAAAGGGACCTTCAAATCACGTCCATAGTCAAGTTCCCATATCTCCTCTATGTAACCATAATATGTTTCCTTTCCCGTCTTGGTTGTTGTATCAAAGCGAACACCACTGTTTTGGTTGGTGCTCTTCTTATCTTGGGCGATCGTGTAAAATGTATTACCATTTATCTCGTACTCTTTGAAAGTCATTATATTCGTAGATGGTAACTGGGACAGCGAGTACAGGTCATCTTCAATAGAGGCGTCATGCATGGTACGTGTCTGCAACCAGCTGGCGAAACTCCTGGTTTGTTCACGTGTAATCCAGTCATCAGACCGCTCCGGGTGTTTGGAGCGTAGAAAATTCTTGTGTTCGTCCATATACGGAGCCACCAAGGCGGAATTCTGTATAACTGTGTAGTGTGCTTCAGTGAGAGAATATCCGTCCATACATATTTTTTTTGATTCCCTCCTAGCGTGCCTTTTCCATCCAGTCTGCCCTTATGCCGCGATTCAGGAACACCAATCGGCTTAAGGTCAGGAATAAAGTCAATACAAACTCAATGACCTCCTCATTTTCATGGCCCTTGGAGATGCTTCCTTCTGGCCTAGCACGGTTATGAACATATTTCTTTAAGACTCCCATGAACCTCTCAAAGGGAACATATTGTGTAGAAATACAGGACCCAAAATGCTAATCTCTTCGCATAGGTGAACTAGGACGTGCGTCATGATGTTGAAGAAGGATGGTGGGAACACCAACTCGAAACTGACAAGACATTGCACCAAATCATTCTCTAACCTTGGTATGATTTCTGGATCGATTACCTTCTGAGAGATTGCATTGAGGAATGCACATAGCTTCACAATGGCTAATCGAACGTTATCCGGTAGAAGCCCCCTCAATGCCACCGGAAGCAGTTGCGTCAGAATCACGTGGCAGTCATGAGACTTTAGGTTCTGAAACTTTTTCTCTGCCATGTTTATTATTCCCTTTATATTCGGCGAGAAGCCAGACGGTACCTTAATACTGAGCAGGCATTCAAAGAACATTTCCTTCTCTTCTTTGGTAAGAGCGTAGCAGGCATGACCCTGATGTATGCCGTCTTTTCCATGCATACGTTGCTGGTCCTCCCGTGCCTCAGGTGTATATTTTGTCTTCCCATACACGCCCAAGAAGCCAAGCAGGGTCACGCAAATATTCTTTGTCACGTGCATCACGTCGATTGCAGAGCGGACCTCTAGATCTTTCCAATAGGGCAGGTCCCAAAATATAGATTTCTTCTTCCACATGGGGGCGCGTCCGTCAGCGTCATTCAGAACAGGTTGTCCGCCAGGACCCTTTCCAAAGACTACCTTCAAATCCTTAACCATATCATGTACATCAGCACCAGTACGGTGGCGAGGCTTCGTCCGGTGATCCGCCTCACCTTTGAAATGCTTGCCTTTCTTTCTTACGGGATGCCTGCTCGGAAGAAATCGACGATGTCCCAGGTACACATTCTTCCTACAATTGTCCAAATATATACTGTCGGTATCATCCAAACAGTGCGTGCATGCGCGGTATCCCTTGTTTGTCTGTCCTGAAAGATTACTGAGAGCAGGCCAATCATTGATGGTCACGAACAGCAAGGCCTTTAGGTCAAATTCTTCCCCCATGTGCTCATCCCACGCACGTACACCTGTTCCATTCCACAGCTGTAAGAGTTCTTCAACTAATGGCCTTAGGTACACATCAATGTCGTTGCCGGGTTGCTTAGGGCCTTGGATGAGCACTGGCATCATAATGAACTTCCGCTTCATGCACAACCAAGGAGGAAGGTTATACAAACATAGAGTCACAGGCCAGGTGATATGGTTGTTGCTCTGCTCCCCAAAAGAATTAATGCCATCTGCACTTAAACCAAACCATACGTTCCTTGCGTCATTTGCAAACTCCTTCCCATACTTTCTCTCAATTTTTCTCCACTGCGACCCGTCAGCGGGTACTCTCAACTTTCCGCATTTCTTACGGTCTTCTCTGTGCCATCGCATCGCCTTGGCATGCTCTTTGTTTTGGAACAAACGTTTCAACCGTGGTATTATATGAGCATACCACATCACCTTGGCAAGAATCTTCTTCCTGGGGCGCTCGCCCTCGACATCACCAGGGTCATCGCGCCTGATCTTGTAGCACAATGCACCGCATACCGGGCAAGCGTTCAAATCCTCGTACTCACCGCGGTAGAGGATGCAGTCATTAGGGCATGCATGTATCTTCTGCACCTCTAACCCTAGAGGGCAGACAGCCTTCTTTGCTTCGTACGTACTCTCGGGCAATTCGTTGTCCTTTGGAAGCATATTCTTTATCATTACCAGCAACTTTCCAAATCCCTTGTTAGATACACCATTCTCTGCCTTCCATTGCAGCAATTCTAGTGTGGTGCCCAACTTTTTCTTGTCAGCTTCGCAATTCGGGTACAACAATTTCTTGTGATCCTCTAACATGCGCTGCAACTTCTTATTCTCCAAATCATTTGCACGGTTTCTCTTTGCATCGGCAATGGCCCGACCTAGATCATCAGCGGGCTCATCTGATGCCTCTTCTTCAGCTTCTTCCCGCATTGCCGGCTCAGTTTCTTCCCTCATTGTTGTATCATCGTATTCAGGGAACCCATGGCCAGGATAGTTGTCGTCGTCCTCTTCTTCTTCATTGTCTTCCATCATAACCCCTCTTTCTCCGTGCTTGGTCCAAACATTATAGTGGGGCATGAAACTGGACTTAAACAGGTGGACGTGAATGGTTCTTGACGTAGAGTAATTGTGATCATTCTTACAGACTAAACATGAACAAGGCATAAAACCATCCGCCCGCTTGTTTGCCTCAGCCGCAAGCAGAAAAGTTTGCACGCCATTAATGAACTCGGGAGAGCATCGGTCATCCTACATCCATTGCCGGCTCATCTTCATTACACAACACCGAATAGACCAAATTAATACAAGTTCATACATAAAGTTCATACAAGACTTAAATGCAACAAACAAATAACTCTCTAACTAAAGAATTTAAATGCAACAACAAATGCGATCAAGATCGCAACTAAGATAACAATTGATCCAACAACATAATGATACAAAGCCTCACTATCAATGGCATATTTTCTAATCTTCTAATCTTCAAGCGCATTTTCTCCATCTTGATCTTGTGATCATCGACGACATCGGCAACATGCAACTCCAATTCCATCTTCCCCCCCTCAATTCTTTTCAATTTTTCTTTCAAATACTCGTTTTCTCTTTCAACTAAATTTAACCTCTCGACAATAGGGTCGGTTGGAATTTCCGGTTCACAAACCTCCTAGACAAAAATATCTATGTCAACTTGATGGGCATAATTTGTCATAAACACGAAATGCAACAACTAGTTTTAAAAGAGAATATACCACATCCGAATCATAACAAGGACGAGGGCCGACGGGGACGGATATCAAAACCATGGCACTATGTATAACAAACAACGTACGGGTAAGATAATTATACGAGTAACTATATATCCAAATCACACAAACATCAATTTGGTAATGTAAAACATTCATGAACAAGAGGCTCACCACAAGGTGGTGCCGGCGACGGAACGGTGCGGACGATCGACTGTGGTTACGACGGAGATATAGAAGGCACTAAGTAAACCACACCTACATATGCAAACTAAGTGTTAGTTTTGACCACAAATTGCATATAAATCAAATACTAGCACATATATTTTCTACCAAATTACTAAACTCATAAATTAATCACTATACAAAGCATTGCAAGAGCTAATCTAGCAATGAGAGATGAAAGGACAAAGTTGCTAACCTTTGTGATCATTTGAATGGATGGGGGCCTTCAAATCTTGACAAATTTTGGGCAAAATGTGTGATAAGCTCGAGAGGAAGAGGGGAAGAACAGAGAGGAGAGGCGAAAGGGGAAGAACAGAGCGAGCTCGGGTGGACGAAGGGTTTATGTACGACGACCTTTAGCACTGGTTCGTGCCATGAACCAGTACTAAAGGTGCTGGAGGGGCCCCGGACTGACAACATCCTGCCACCACTCACTTTAGTACCGGTCCGTGGCACGAACCAGTGCTAAAGATCGGCCACGAACCGGTACTAATGAAAGCGGCTGGCTAGCCGTTGGAACCGGCACTAATGCACACAGTAGTGCCGGCTCAAAAGCAAACCGGCACTAATGCGCTTGACATTTGACCATTTTTCTACTAGTGGGGGCTACTCCTGCCTGAACGCGCTGCAACCACCACAACATAATTAGGAGAAACGGAGATCCGGTAACACGCACTGATAAAGCTTGAATAATCAAATGAAATATTGAAATAATGCAAGCAGTAAATTGTGTTATTTTTATTCTGATGTACCTGCTGTAGTGTGCTCTCCATAGATCAACCTACACATACTTCAATGCATGCGGCAGTATTGCACAGTTGAAATTGCTATGTACATTACGATTGGATGCCTCAACATGCATGTATGAAGCTCCTGATTTTCCTGGTCTATTAAACTGGGCGGTGGCAGGTGTGGCTTCCAAAACAACGGCTCCGGCAGCGCTGACCTGAACAATCCAAAGTTGTCTCACGCCCGAGACCCAAACAGCTAGGCCTCCGGTGCTATGGCTCTCTCAGGGCATAAATTACTTTATATAGTGCATATACTATTCTGTAAAAAAGGAAAGGAACGGAACTACACGAATTAGAACTCAGAAAAAAGACTAACAAACATAAGAACTGAAACATAATGTACCATCTTGAGGGGTTTCAATTTTAAAAGCATTTTTTCTCCGCAAATGAGACAACAGCATATGCTGCAGTACAGTTCTTTCTGGGAATTTTCTTCGGACTCCATCATAAGTTACTCCTGTCCGTCTCTGATGTGAAGAACATAGAACCAAGCATGCACATCGGTCTGCTAACCTGGAAATTGGATGCCTTAAGATGAGTCATTCTGCCGTACATTCAGCGACATACAATGTATACTCTCATCATGCAGGCCTTACCTAAGCCTTTGTCTAAGTAGCGACAGCCCATCCTTGGGGCACTACGACATGAGTTGAACGCGTCCGAGTCTTTTTGATTGATGATGGCCATTGGTATTATCGATGCGATTCTACGTTCCCAGCCTCAATCTAATCGGTCATATGCATGCTTAAGTATCAAAGGTAATGAATTCCCTTTGCACATATAGCTGATTGAATTACTTTAATTTTTCTGCAGGTGATAGCAAGTCAGCAACTTATCTCCCAGCGGATCTCCTCATATTAAGTTAAATAGACGATGCAGGTAGATGCATCCATCCATGCTTTTATCCATCGGATGATCAGAGGCAGCTAAGGTACGTATAAAGGAAAGGTAATAATGTATGGGTGGGAGGAATCGAGGAAACCTTGCTCATGCTGCCAGGAAACCATACATATTGTCGCCAGCGTATCACACGTGGTGCCATGGATCTTCACGTCCTCTATGTCTTCGCGGGCAGAACATGCTAACGCAGAGACATCGGGTTGTAGATGTATAGGCAAAACATCAAGGGTCAACTTGTTGAAGGCATGGGGCGGCCACCATGGCGTTGTGCACACCGCATGGGGAGAAAAGTCTACCCTTGATTGATCTCTTTTGTTTGGCTGATTGAAATAGAAGGCTTGGGGCGTCCAGGGCGGCGGCATACATGGAGCGTGAGGAGAAGAGCCCCTATTGATCGAAGGCTTGGGGCGGCCATGGCGGCGGCGTACATGGAGCGTGAGGAGAAGAGCCCCTGTTGATCGATCTATTTTTGTTTGGCCTATTGAGATAGATGGGGCTGATCGAGAGGAGAGAAGAGAATCGTGAGAGATTGGGAGAGAGGCAGAGCGCACCTGTTTTTTTTTTCTAGGAAAGTTTTGTGACGTGGGAGTTTCTAGGATTGATCTACACCTTTTTTTTCTAGGAAATTTTTGTAACGTGGGAGTTTCTAGGATTTATTTACACCATAATAACTCAGCCCCACCAGATTTTTTTCTAGGGAATTTTTTTGACGTGGGAGTTTCTAGGATTGATCTACACCATAATAACTCGGCCCCACCAGATTAACGGTTCCTAATTACTGATTAACGTGGGAATTTCTTGAGAGTCTCTAATTAGTATAGGTATAGAGGTATAGACTTGTGAAATCTAATACATGCCTATAAAATGAGTGGGGTGTATACCTGTAAAAGATCCAATTATTTTAAATAAATGGTAGAAAACGTATGATAAACATGGAGATGAGCTTAGTATATTACTTTGCAAGGTTACTCCATTTCACAACCAGTTCATTAGCTGCTAACGTTGTTATGCAGCTCCAACCAGTGTAGAAGTCATCCTGAGAATTCTCCTATTTTCCTTTACTATTGTTTGGGCAGCTGATAACACAATGAGCATAGTTAGTGACGCACTAAAATATCAACTGAATCAGCAACAGTAAGGTATACTGAATCACTGAAACTGCACTCCCTTGCATATTATGACAGACCAATGGCTTTAGCAGCATCAATAAGTTCATGCCTCGTCATAAATCTCTCCCTTCTATCATTTCCCTACGGGAAAATCAACTGTCAATGTCTTGTCTTCTCCCACTTCTATGATTAAATATTGTTCTTTGTCCTAAGATCTCTACTACTTTTTCATGTGAATAACAAAATTTAGGCAAAATAGACCCCCAAGAAACTCATACCTGCGGGTTGTGATCACTATTGTGTAGGGAGCAGTTTCTTCTGTTCTTTTCTTCCATGTAGAAAAGGACAGTACCCTTTAAGATCATAAATACAAATGTTTCCTTGAACTCGCGATTGATAGAAACTGAAAAGGAAGAAGAAAAGTCAGCCTGAGATGAAAAAGGAAGAATAGGTTTCATAGGACATGTGAGCAATCATGGGAACTATTACCCGTTTCTCTACGTGTGTTTGTTTTGAAATAAAAAAATAAAGGTTGGACACTTGAAAGCAGGCTTTCATGGTGTGAATAACCCGATCTCCAACGCCCCTCACAAAATATTAGAACCGGATAAGCAACATAAAAGGGCACCATAGGTGAAGAATTTGGAACGTCCATAATCACCAGCTCCTTTAATCTTGTAGTAGTAGTCAAATGATGGTAGTACCAACCCTTCATAGCAACAGTACGATGTCTCTTAGAAATAAATTAGTACAGTAACATATCTGAGTATTTGAGTTCGTGTGTAGAAAACTTATCTGATCTGAGAGCATAAATGTCTAAATGCCTTCTCTGTGATGAGAAGAATAAATAACCATCTTATCTTCAGTTGCCATGTGCATATATAGACCAGTTTGAACACTGAATCTTTGGTTTAAAGCATTGAGGACAGATTGGATGTGTAACTAATATTATCAAAAAGATACTAAACTCGTGTTGGCATAAAATTTAGTAAATAGTTCCAATACAAATATGAAAAATTAAGGAGCATAAATAGCCAGATTCGCCAGCCAATTAACACGCTCCAGCAACTCATCAGCAATGCCCTCAGCCTGAACAACACAAGGAACACCTACACTGCTGTCAAGGCTTTACAATGCATAAAAGCAGGGCATTCAGAGTTTCCTACCTGTCTGAAAATGAAATCTTTGTTTCCTTTAAGAAATTTAATCAACTTCTCCTTAGTTGCCTTCATGAACAAGCAGATGCCACCCTCAAACACATCCTGCAGTTCATTCCAAATCAAATCTGATGAGTTAACATAAGAGAGAAGTGCCCAAGAAAAGAAAGAAAAGAGAATAACCTGTAAACTGAAACTTGGGCGGAGACAGAGGCGATATGAAGCAGACAACTCCTATCCTTATTATTGATGTTGTCTATTGGAGGCCTACAGAGCCACAATGATGAACCACCCCCTTGCTCTAGCTGCTACTTGAGGCCCAACGAAACCAGAGTCGTTACGCCCACTTCTAGAAGCATGAGTCCAATAAGAAGCTACATCCACTACAAGAAAATATGTTATCGGTTAAAATCACATCCCATCGCTAAGAGTAATGCTTGTGATAAAAGTATATGAGTACCGAGTTCATGGCTCTAGAAAACTATATGTCCCAAAAGAGAGCAAATAACTGGAATCCTACATCCAGTGCATAGGCACTGACCACGTTCTTGTAGGCGTCATCTGATTTCCGAGGACTTATTAAATAGGGGTGCTTTTTCTACGAATATAATCAATTCCATAATGCTATCCGCTTTGACGAAGCAAATCAGATGACGGGCGATCTACGCCTCGAAAAGGAGAAGAAGTGGTTCTCGATACTGAACAAAAAGTCACTTTCGATGCAGAAAGTAGGAAACCAAGGAAGCAGGCATTGGCAAAGAGTGAATCTTTATCCGATCCTATAATGGCTCAATCCGATCCAACAACGGTACTTCCAAAGGCTCCTCGGCTAAGAAAAATAACAGTTGTATTGGCAAGGCATGAAAGGGATTTTCTAATGCTATCCGAAGACGAATCGGAATACGGAACCGGAAGCCGTAGCCCAGAACCTTTAGCTTGAGCGGAAGGGGAGGAAACCGGCTATTCGAACTGGCGGGTGGGTGGATACCCTAGTGCTTATTGCTTTGTCGGAGCAGGGGCGGAGAGGGATTCATTAGTTTGACAACACAAGGGTGTCATGTGGAAAAAGAGAATTGAACTATTCTCCGGGTACTGGTACCGCTTAAGCCCAAGCAAGTGAAGAAATCCTGTAAGATGGACTTGATTTACTTTCCTTTCCAAGACCTATACCATATGGTTTGGGTATACCACTATCACCTATCGAAATGAAACACTAACCTGCCCACGACCCCCTATACCGGATACCTTTGCTTTGAAACCAATGACTAGTAGAGGATTTCGAGGAACAACAGCAAAGGGAAGTAGGGATGGGCTTTCCTCGGATTAGTATTCGGATTTCGCTGGTCTTGCCAATGGTTGTTATTCAAAAGAAGGGTTCGCACCGGCAAAGAAGAATATATTTTCTAGTTGTAGCTTTCGAGGAGAAGAAGGATTGAATCAAAGGGACGAGCAAAGGCAAAGCAATGGCATGTTTGGAATTCCATAGAGGAATCCCCAAGCAAAGGCCAGGACGCTAACGCTGACGCTATTGATATTCCTAGCGCTTGTTTTCGTAGGATGCCGAGGACTCTTGCTTGAATACAACTAGAGAATTATCAAAAGAATACGACTAGCTCTTTACCGCGGGGATGCGTTGAGAGGAATCAATTGTTTAACCCGGTGACCGGATAGGAGCCGTGACTGTGTGGGTAGCATTATCAAAAGAAGGAAATTCGCAACGCTCTAAATTTCTCTATTTTGATTCTTTTTTAGGGATTGCGCCGTTACTGTACCTGCTTTCGCTATTGCTGTTCCGCTTTGCCGTTATCCGTCCCTTTGTTAGCATAATAGGAGGGTGCCTTTTTAGCGCAAGCGATGAAATAACAACCTAAGCTTATCGGCATTAGCAAATTGAGAAATCGAATAGATCCCCGGCCGTTGGATAGGAGCACTGCCGTTACCGTGCTTAGAATTGATGAAATTGGATTTCTTACAAACCCTAGTCTCTAGTATACCGAGAAGGCCAAAGAAAACGAATACTGCCGATACTCGGAAAAACCCCTACATCACTAAGCTACAGGATAAGTATCAAATAAGGCTGGAAGCGTACAACCGGAAAGTGGAAGAGGACCCTAATTTTCAAGGAAGACCTCCGAGAGAATCCAATTTCTTGGTGGGGGATATTGAGACCGTTAAGTTAGCAGAGAGTGCTGATGTCGACCAGCGGTTCGGTATGAAATATGAAGAGGTCGGTGGTGATATTCATGTTCCGTATGCGGCAGCTTTTATGTTTATTGATCAGGATATGGTGGTTGAGAGTGGGGAGGAGGGAATAAGATCACTTCCCAATTCACATTTCTTAAATAGCTTCTTAAATAGCTCGCCATTTCTTCCATTATCTCATAAATAAATAAATGATTGGTCTTTAAAAAGAAGGAACGGCCTTTTTGACGACTGGGAGATCCTATAAAATGAAGAGCGTTTCGTAAACAAATCAGTGTCTTGTCTGAATCGAGAATAGCAATTCCATTTCTTGAACCACGGATATAGACTTTGAAATGGTGATCAGGTACCCGACGGCCGAGATGTGCATTCGTACAAAGTAATTTAGTACAGACTATCGAAAGCATTGTCATTTTGCGATTTGAGTTCCGGAGATACAGGTGGTAAGTTATGGGTAATGCGGGGGAACTTTAAGACGAGATAGAATACCTAATATGGGAGTGGTTTAAGTGAGAGAATAGCTCCCTTACCAAACCAACTGAGCTATTTGCCATGTTTTTGACAAATGACCTAACTTTGATGTGATGTGCCCGGCTAGCCCGGATCATTCTTAGAGCAGTCGAGGTTACCGGAATTACGGCCTTCCGTACAAGAACTGGCACTATTGTAACTCGCTATGGGCCTCCTGCCTTCTCGAAAGAAACTGGCTTTTGAAGAAATTACTCTATTTTACGCATTTAGTTGAAGCGGATTCAAAGAGCTCTATCGAGCAAGGAAGGAGTATACTATACTGTAGCTGGATAAGCTAGATACCAAAACTTTGATAAAGATTGAGGCAACCCATTTGAGGAAGAACCGGACGGACCCTTGTGGAGATGGCATAAACAATCCTTTGACGAACTTTCTGGTTAACATAGAATCTATGAGTTTTTTCTTCTAATTACTACTACTAACATTATTCAATCTGGTATCCAAGAATTTATTAAGCTCATCCCGCAAGCACATGTACACATCTTGGATTTTACCGTCTTAAGATGGAAGAAGATTCGTTCTCCTACCCATTTCTAAGTTAAGCAAGAGATAACTCATAATTTGATATGCACTCGCACTCGCATCTTGGGTCACTGGAACCTGATGATAATTACTCACTCCTTCATCCTGAGAAAGGATCTTGGCTATGAAAAAAAATGGATCACTAGCTTGCGCAGCAAATTGAATGAAACTTTCGTCCGAAGTAAACATTTCAGTCTGGTGTTCGTTATACCATTTAAGGGCATCATCTAAGTTCGAGAACTTTGGATACTTAAAGGCTGCAGCACATGCTAAGTGTTGACTGAGATTCTTTTTTTCCGACAGGTGGTTTTGTGCTTGAGGTTGAGGATGATCGGCAGAAAAGAGTAATAAACTTTTTGACAAATCACGCTCATGAAAATGCAAGACAAAGTCACATGACCGTGTTGGCCCAGTAACCAGGTCTTTAGAAAACAGAAACCCTATGAATTTGTGCACGAAAAATAAGGGATACTTAGTGCCCTACTTCTATATGGTGCGGCGCAGCAGAAAATCGGCCGATGAGAGCAACGGTGGAAGAGAAATTAGGGCACCTAGCAGAGGGGGGTTGGGAGCCAGCCCTCGTCCACTTGGCCAGGGCGTCGAGCAGAGGGGTTGGGCTCTCAGCCTCGCCATGTGTTGTAGAGAAGAGATGCACCTGCCCAGTGTCGAGGCCCCGCGCAGCACCTCCTTCTGCCCACCTTCTACAACAGCCACCCCTACACCCGCCATCTCTCCATCTTTCCCACCCCCACACCTCGCGACCGTCCGATCCAGCCAATTGCATCTGTCATTCGCGCTGCGCGGTAGACTGAAGGCAGGAACAACGGATCCGAATCAGTGGCCGTGTCTGAATTAGTGCAGGGATGGATCAGGTTACCTGCCGTGCTGGTAGTTCCTCCAGAGCTCCAGCCGCATGTCCATCGCCAGCGAAGGGGATTGTTCCAGAACGACGCCTTAGGATTTAGGCCGGGGATGGCCTCCTCTGGGCGTGGCTTATCTCTCTTCTCGCCTCCAGATGCAATTGACCGGCAGCGACGCCGAGACGTGGGTGAGTGGGATGCCGCGGCATGGACGGCAGGGAAGAGGAGGAGAAGACGAGCGTGGGGGTTGTTCCTCGCTGTTGGGGCTGGACGCCGTTGCAGCGAGCCGCGCGTGGTCGCGGTGTTGCTTCACCTTGGGGAGATGAGGGGGCGGCGGCGGCAAGGAGGAAGAGAATAATGTGAGGGGAGAAGAGGTGGGCGGCGGGAAGATGGAAGAGGCGGGCGGCGGGAAGAGGGTCGTGTGGGAGACCAAGCTAGGTCAGCCCAATCCGAGGCGTTGTTCTGTTATTTTTTTCTCTCGCTCCGGCTCAGTAAAAAGTGACAAGGTGAACACCCCAATCGCTCGGCCTGGGGTTCGCTGGGCAGGCGGAAATATCCCTCGGCCCCTGATGACATGGCTATCGCGAGAGATCGCTCCTTGCGTCATCCTTAATGGGTTGTATGATATCTACTATAACAATTTACCGGCCGGTCACATGCATGCACAAAGTTTGACCAAGAAAATGCACACCAAGAAATCAGAAAAGTGATGTTTAATTTGTCTTTTTTACATACTAATACGTGTCTCATTCATAATTTCGCAACTATAAACAAAGGGGAAAATGACACAATCGGTGCACAGCACGGACAACGCATTAACCACTAGAATACATGCCGTACTTGTGACGGCCATATATATACTCCTACTTGCATGCGTACATGTACCGGTCACAAATTGCGGAAGGGCCAGCAGGTTCTTGTTCACATCGTATTCTATCAGGCAAACAGAAGACCCTGAACAATGGCAGTTATAGGACAGACGCAATTTATTTGACAACTCTTTATGTACCGTAAAGCATTTACCTAAATTATGGAAAATTCGTAATTCATCAGTTATTTTAGATAATACTAAAAAACGTACGTACGTACTCCCTCTGTAAAAATAATATAAGCGTTTAGATCACTGATCTAAACGCTCTTATATTTTTTATGGAGGAAGTACATACTACTCCCTTCGTCTCATAATGTAAAACATTTTTTGACACTACACAGAGGGAGTAATAGTTTACCAGCCACAAGTTGTCTATCTGTTTTCTTCCGGCGACGAATTTGTGAGGTGTACACGCACGCACCCGTGTCCCTTCCCACGCGGCCAGGTCAAAACATATGCACACCGTACCTTCGGTGATCCATGAATCGTGCCTCACTCATGAATGCTCCTCCTCCCACTTGAAAAAAGTGCATGAATGTTAGCCGATGCATGTATGTGCAACCATTGTTTTGTCGATCTCGATCGATCGTGACGCGATCCACTTGAAAACAAACACATGCTTGCATATACATAGCATGCATCCTATCCTACCGGCGCATGCATAAAGTTTGACAACAGAAATACACACCGAGAATGAGAAAACGAGACTAGTTTCCCCCGGAAAAAACAAGTAGACGTACGAGACGATCCATGTATGTACGGACCGCGTATGGTGACAGGAAACCACTTGCACTTGGTATCTGTCGTACTCGTGACGGCTATCTACATATAAAATACTCTCACTTGCACATACATACGTATACACATGTACCGGCCACAACTCATGATAATAAAATTTGACAAACATTGATCGTTGCGGGGCAAGCTGCAGGTCCATGTTCACATTGTATTTTCTCAGCCAAGCAGAACAATACTAGTCTAGAGGACATAGGCCATTGATTTGACAATTTGGTTACCAGCCACAAACTCTATTGGCCAGATATACATGTAAATGTTATCAAAAGAAAAGAAAAGAAAAGAAAAATCTTCGGTGCATGAATCGTGGCTCGTCCACGAATGGTTGATGCATTATTTTGTTGATGATCTCGATCGTAACGCGGTCCACTTGAGACGTCTACCCGGCCAGCTAGAAACAAATACGTAAAAAAGTAGGCGATCGGCGTACGGATATCACCGTAACTACTAATTTTGTCGCACCTATGTATACGCATGTACGGGCCACATATAATAATAATAAACAAACAAAACTCACGAAGA
This sequence comes from Triticum aestivum, assembly GCF_018294505.1. Classification (NCBI taxonomy): domain Eukaryota; kingdom Viridiplantae; phylum Streptophyta; class Magnoliopsida; order Poales; family Poaceae; genus Triticum; species Triticum aestivum. The sequence goes on from NC_057796.1 coordinate 13,428,527, forward strand.
AAAACGGGAGGCGTTGTACGGACGGCGATCCGGCGTGGCAGTCATGCGGCAGCCGGAATTGACCGTACCGGTCTGGATTTGAATATTCAATTTTATCGATCGAACCACTCTCGATGTTGTACCATCGGATGTACTATAATCGGAGTAGAGAATATACTGGCACACGAGCAATTAGACATAATTTTTATTCCACTTGTTTTATACTGTACTATATTGTGGTGATAAGTTTTGTTTAATACTTTATTATCCCGCTGATTATAAGCTCCACTGGCGACTGGTCCATGCCCCTCCGGACTCCACACAGCCAGGCGAATTGGTGCTATCGTGCAGACAGCCGGAACAATGTTTTTAACTCTGCAGCTGCTCAGCCAGGCTTAATTAATTACGAAAAGTGTAACGCCAACACGTGTGGGTGTTAGTCAACTCACCCACACACCTTCATCATCGTTCACTAACTTCTGCATGAATCTTGGCACGAATTAGCTGATTTTGTATGCCACGTAGGACAACTTGCGTGTGTGGTGTGTGGGAGAGGTCGCCTACACATCCGTTTTACCACACGGAGGGGTCGGTGTGTGGGCGTTTAGCAGTTCGCCCACACATCAGTTTTCAGTCATGCACAAGGGCTGGTGTGTGGGCGTTTGCCATCTCGCCCACACGCCCGCCTCCTCTTCCACACCCAGCTGCCAGTTGCCATGCGTTTTGCAGTGTACATGACAACTGCCCTAGTGTGATTGCAAGCAGATGTCAACTCTCTTTTTTTTTTATCCGAACATGTCAGTTGCCATATGTTTTGCATGGTACATGGCAAACTGCCCTAGCATGCACGTAAGCAGATGGCAACTCTTCCTTTTTACATGGCAACTGCCCTAGCGTGCTTGTGAGCACATGGCAACTCTCTCTTTTACGCGAACATGTTTTTTTGCCATGCCTTTTTTTGTAGCGATACATGGCAACTGCCTAGTGTTAGTAGGTGGCAACTCCTAAAGTTTTAAAATCATGGCAACTGCAGTAGACCAGACCACACATGGCAACAGCTATAGTTGTCCAAAAAATGGCAATCTGGAACTATGACCTGAGATGGCAACTGCAGTTGAGCAAACATGGCAACTGTAGTTGTCCGACATGGCAACCGTAGTTCAGCGACATGGCAACTGCACTTAAACGAACATGGACGAGGGTCCGGCCCATGGCAACTGCGGGCGCGCGGTAAAGTGTCACGTGGGGCGTGCGGGACCATGAGGTACGAGGCCTGACGTACCGGGCATGTGGGCGTTATCTATTTCGCCCACACGCACGCGTGTAAGAGGGACCGGGAGGGAAAAAAGAGGCGTGTGGGCGCTAGTTGTTTTGCCCACACATAGACGTGTGGGCTGGTCCTTTTAGGCACCACACAGAACGTGTGGACAGATTTCTTAACGCCCACACGTGTGGCAGTTATCGGCGTCCATTAATTACTACATCATAAATACGACGCAACAAAAAATAACACCCCAAAAGGTGAGACATTTTTCTAACTGTCCCGGAATATTATAATAGCATGTTGTACGCGTATATGATGTAGCGGCCACATAAAAGTATCTACAACCGAGTACCCAAAACCCCATCATACGTCCGGGCAGACGGCTCGGTCAATGACCAGTCACGAAAGACTAACCCTGACGAGCAACTCAAACGGGTTTCAGATGCTCGGGCTAAGCGGCCGCCCGAAAGTGCCAGGCGCGTCCGTCATGTCGGTCCCGGCCTACGCTGACCCACTTGACTCCACATATATTCCTTCCCATCCGATACCTGGGCCAAACCCTAGTCACTTCACTCCACTCCCGTTCACTCTCCTCCGCCACCGGAACTCCCGTCCGGCGATCTCCGGCCTTCTCCGTCTTGGCGTGCAGCGGATCCGATGATGACCAATATAGATCCGTCGACTGGGGTGTCGTCCCAAGCAGTTTGAAGGAGGAAATGGTCGTCCGCATTGCACTCCGCCATTCCTGGGAGGACAATGCCCGACCGATCTGCCTGACGCGAGTCCATTGCGTGGGCGCATCGGGCGCTCAGACCCTCTGGCACTGGATCATCGTGTCCCTCTTGGGAGCCTTCCAATCTCCCTTTCCCCATCACCGGTCCACCGGAGTATGAGTCCAACCGGGACCGGTGTGCCCACAGTGGGAAGGAGAGGATGACGGCAGCCGAGGCCCACCTCGCTGCCGACATGGCGGCGGCGGATGCGGCGGCATGGGCCGTCGCAAGCAGGATGCGCGCCCCTCGCTCGAGAGCAGAATCGGGCGGTATGTGCCATGGCCGGACTGTCCCCCCCCCCTCCACCCAAGGAGGAGAAGGAGGACATCGATGGGTCGAACAACTCCGGCGATGAGCAAATCCGGCTAGATCCGTGCTGCCTCTTCGACCGGTACTTCCGCGAGAAGGACAACAATGACAATGAGAAGGGCAAGCTGGACAATGCATGTAATGCATCGTACGTATTTGCATGAGAGTTTGTCTGGATTTGAGATATATTAATTGAGGTGTTCGATTATGAGAAGGAAACTTTAAGACATGACCGGTCAGTGTTTGCAAATGCGCTCGGACACGTACGCTGACAGGATTTACCAAGTCCGTCCGTAGATGTTCTAAATAAGTTGACGAAAAACACCAATCAAAAAATGGAGGCCCTTTGTTCTAAAAAAAAGAAGAAACGTAGCCGATGTACGGACGCATGGTGACATGGCGTGGCAATCATGCCGCAGCCGAAATTGACCTGCTTGAATTTTAATATTCTTTTTTATCATCGAACCACTCTCTATGGCACATGAGCAATGAGACATATTTTTCTGTCGCATTGTTTCGGTACTTCCGATTATCCATTTTAATTGATAATAGTATAGTGCTCCCTCGGTTCTAGACGATGAGAGTGTAAAATTATGCTAATTATAGTGAGGAGTAATCTAGATTGATGTCATATGGAGTATATGTTAGAAGAGAGAGAGGGGTTTGGTGGAATAATTCGTTGTATTGCTTGAGCCTCATGGGCATATATATAGGAGTACATAATCATCTTAAAGTACAAGGCAAGGTAGCATAATGTCATACGCTATCCTAGCTTTCCTAATAATCACGATACTCAACATCCCCCGCAGTCACAACGGTGAGACTGGAGAATAATCCGAAGGCAAGTCGACGGGCACCCCCCCCACACACACAGTCGTAACGGTCGACGCATCGCGGAAGTCATGGCTGGAGTGGTAACCGACGAGGTTGCTCAAGCAAGGCGGTAGCCCTTTGTACCGATGTCGATGTAGCCGAGAGCGTGTGTGGTGGAGCCGTGGTCGAGGTAGCCGTGGTCAATGTCGAGTCGGTGTGGCCGGTGTCGAGGAAGTCGCTGTAGAGCCGCGGGCGCAAGGAGGCGCTGAGTTAGCATGGGCGCACTGGTGTCGAAGTAGTGGTGCACCGGAAAGAAGACGGTGTTGACGACGCGTCGCGTCAGGTGTGCCAAACCCGGGGACACATCGTAGATGAAGTCACGCGTTGGTGTTGCCAGCACCGGGCATGCGTAGACGGACGAAGACGAAGTTGACGAAGCGCCGCTCCAGACTTGCCAGGCCCGGGGACACGTCATGGACGAAGGCACACGTCGGTTTTGCCAGCACCAGGCATGCGTAGACGGGGCCTGCACGAGCTGACATCATGTCGGAGTAGTCGGAGAGGCCAGCTGAGAAGGACTCGACGACGGTTGCGGCGCCAATCGGCGCAGGGCCAATGTCGCTCGTGGTTGTCGTAGTAGACGAAGTGGTCGAGGTAGATGACGGCGACGCTGGCGACGGGCTAGTGCTGGCCGAAAACGAAGGAGGTGGACGGGCGGTAGCGGCGGCTACGGAGGTAGCGGCGGCGGCGGCCGAAGAAGAGCAGCGGCGGCGGCCTGACGACGGCGGCGGCTAGGTTAGTAGTGCGGCGGCGGTGCTCGAAGTAGGCGAGGAACCCGACAGCATGACGAAGACCGGCGCGGACGATGGCATTCCCGCATCAAGGGAGGCGGCGCGGCGCATACCACGAGAGGTCGACGCGCGGGGACAGCGGTGGACTGTGGGCCGCGGCGCTACGGTTCGAAGGGGCGACGCAGCGGCGGCGGGCAGGTCGGGGCAACGGCGGAAGACCTCGGGGCAGCGGTGGGACCGCGGGCCGCGGCACGACGGCCCGAAGGGGCGGCGCAGTGGCGGAACCCAGGTCGGGGCAACCGCGTGGACGGCCTCGGGCTGCGGAGGAGACCGCATGCCACGCTCGCTACAACCCGATGGGGCGACGCAGCGGCAGCGCGAGGGTCGGTGCAGCCACGGTAACGGCCTGAAACGGACGTACTCGGGGCGACGGTAGACCGCAGGCCAGGGCAGCATGCGGGTCGATACAACCACGGGGCGGCGGAGCTGCGGCCCGACTGGGCGACGCAACAGCAGCCCGATGCTCGATCGATAAAGGGGTGCGCTGAACTCGGGGATGATCTTCACAGGGCCTGCAACTGCGTTGAGCCAATGCAAAGTTGCGTGATGTAGGTGGCCTGACTGCACGTACTAGTGCAGTTCCATCCAACACACGCACGAGCAATGGCTAGTGCACTTCAGGCATGCATCCAACACACGTGAGACTGACCTCAGGCCACACGGAGTGGATAACCACATGCGGGCGCGGGGCAGCGCGTTTGCAGGAATGCACCACGGGCGTGCCGTCCTGCAGGGAGGAGCGCGATGGAGCCAGCTGGATGAAGGCGAGGTTGAAGGAGGATCCCGATCCAATCAAGGCGACGACGGTCGGCGCAGAATGACGCGAGCGACGGATGCGCGGACGATGGCCGTTCCGGGCCGCCACGTGCTGCGTGTGGCCATCGTGTCGGAGAAGAAGCCGCGTACGTGCCGATGTCGGAGTAGAGGCGCGCAAAGGACGGCGGCGGCGGCGGGCGGCGCAAACAGGTCTTAGATCGGAAAACCAAAAAAACACCGATCAAAGCGACCGACGGAAGAGAGAAAAATCCGGATCAAGGATCGAGGAAAAGACTCTCTAGGGCAGCCAGTCAACACGACGGCGAACGAACCCTAGATATGGGCGGCGCGGAGCGGAAGCAGCGGGTGACGGCTAGGGTTGGATCGGTTAGGATGATACCATGTTAGAAGGGAGAGAGAGGTTTGGTGGAATAGTTCGTTGTATTGCTTGAGCCTCGTGGCATATATATATATAAGAGTACATGATCATCTTGCACTACTAGGGAAAAGCCTATACACAGAATCTTACCAACAGCGCACTTTAAAATAAGGCGCTGCTGCTAAGTAGCAGTAGCGCGCACACAGAAAACTCGCTGCTGAAATAAATGTAGCAGTAGCGCGCTCACTCTAAGACGCGCTACTGCTATAATTGCCATGACGCCGCCACGAGGCTAGTTCTAGCAGCAGCGCGTTAATACGAAGAGCGCTACTGCTACGGATCATAGCAGCAGCGCATTTCCTCAATAACCGCTACTGCTAAGTTTACTACAAAAATTTAGTCCCACCTCGCTCCGTGAAGAAAGTTTCTACGACCTTAAATATGTTACTTCTCAAACTTTCACAAGCATTTGGTCTTTATTGAACTCTATGTGTAGAATTTGTGGCCGCAATATGAGTCTTCACCGGTTCCTAAACCGGTGAGGACTCATATTGACAAATCAGATTGTACACAAAAACATCATTGATGATCAATGTATTTTTTATGTCTATTTTTACATGCTGACACATACCAGTAGCGCGTTCTTTGTGAAAGGCGCTACTGCTAGGTCGTTTAGCAGTAGCGCCTTTCTCTATAGCGCGCTACTGCTAAGCCATTCCATCTCCCACCCCCACTCCCCTCTATCCGATCCACTCACACTAACACTCACTAGATCTCCCCCTCAACCCCCCGCGCCGGTCCTCCCCCGTCGCCCCTCCTCCCTCTGCGCCGCCGTCACCTCCTCCTCCTCGCTGGACTCGGTACCGGCCTCCTCCTCCGTCCTCCCTCCACTCGCCGCTGGCCGGCCCCTCCTCGCTCTGCCTTCCTCCTCCGTCCTCCCTCCACTCGCCGCCGGCCGGCCCCTCCTCGCTCCGCCTTCCTCCTCCGTCCTACTCTCTTCTCCCTCCTCGAGTCGCCCCTCCTTCTCCCTCCTCCCTCCTCCATCCACAACCCCTCCTCCCTGCTAAATTTTGATTTAGTAGGCTAGTTCATATGCAACATTTTGATTTAGTTGATATGATTTAGTTGATTTAGTAGGCTAGTTGATTTAGTATGCACCATTTTATTGTTATTTTTTTCTGTACATGGATAGCTAGATGCTTTTGTTTTTCTGTAATAAGTTATTTTTTGGCAAAATGTAGGTGCCAATTTAGTTAAATTTTCCACTTATTTTTTCAATCAATTATCTTAGGCAATTGGGGCCAAATTAGATGAAATGTCTTTGTAGGTGGTACCCTGATTTCGTAGATATTTTTGAAAAGTTTTTTCAGCAATAGGTGCCACCGAAATGCTTTGGTTGGTGATACCTTGTCATCTAATATGTTACTAGATCTTAGGATTATAATTGTCCATGAAATTGCTTCTCGCGGAATAACCAAAAATATAACATGCTACTGTTTTTCTTTCCTGTGAAGTGGATCGTTAATCCTTTGCTCATATTGCTTTAGGAAAATGGCGCCACCACCACCACCACCATGTCGACTGTGCAAGTCAAGGTGTGCCAACAGCCTTGCAACTGGCAAGCTGTTCGGCATCTACTTCCAGCCGAGTTTTCGTCATACGGCGGTAAGAAATTAGATGAAATGTAACAACTATTTTATTTTTAGTGTTCTGCATTGTGTCTTTTTGCTTTTTTTACACAGATCGTCCCATGCAATATGAGGTTGAAATTCAACAAGCTGAAAGGAGACACTGTGACATTTGAGGCTCCTAAGGGCCGTACACTATGGAGGTCGAGAAAGGATGCAATATGTCACAGATTGAAGGAGATGGATGGGCTCGTTTCCTCGTCCGCATGCGTCTTACTGGTGGTGAGTTGATCAACTTCTCCTTCAGAGCCGAAAGACCCAAGCTGGCTGTCATTTATATCAACCTGGTGGAAGATGATGAAGATGACGAAGATGATGAAGATAATGAGGACCCACTCAATGAAGATGATGAGAACCCACTTCATGAAGCCATCATAGCTCAAAGAATGAAGCTAAGCGAGGAGGAGGTGTGCAACCTATGGGACATAATTCCTGTTGGAAATATGCCCTAGAGGCAATAATAAATGGTTATTATTATATTTCCTTGTTCATGATAATTGTCTATTGTTCATGCTATAATTGTGTTATCCGTAAATCGTAATACATGTGTGAATACATAGACCACAACGTGTCCCTAGTAAGCCTCTAGTTGACTAGCTCGTTGATCAACAGATAGTCATGGTTTCCTGACTATGGACATTGGATGTCATTGATAACGGGATCACATCATTAGGAGAATGATGTGATGGACAAGACCCAATCCTAAGCATAGCTCAAAGATCGTGTAGTTCGTTTGCTAGAGCTTTTCCAATGTCAAGTATCTTTTCCTTAGACCATGAGATCGTGTAACTCCCGGATGCCGTAAGAGTGCTTTGGGTGTGCCAAACGTCACAACGTAACTGGGTGACTATAAAGGTACACTACGGGTATCTCCAAAAGTGTCTGTTGGGTTGGCACGGATCGAGACTGGGATTTGTCACTCCGTATGACGGAGAGGTATCTCTGGGCCCACTCGGTAATGCATCATCATAATGAGCTCAATGTGACTAAGGAGTTAGCCACGGGATCATGCATTACGGTACGAGTAAAGAGACTTGCCGGTAACGAGATTGAACAAGGTATTGGGATACCGACGATCGAATCTCGGGCAAGTAACATACCGATTGACAAAGGGAATTGTATACGGGATTGATTGAATCCTCGACATCGTGGTTCATCCGATGAGATCATCGTGGAACATGTGGGAGCCAACATGGGTATCCAGATCCCGCTGTTGGTTATTGACCGGAGAGATGTCTCGGTCATGTCTGCATGTCTCCCGAACCCGTAGGGTCTACACACTTAAGGTTCGGTGACGCTAGGGTTGTAGAGATATTAGTATGCGGAAATCCGAAAGTTGTTCGGAGTCCCGGATGAGATCCCGGACGTCACGAGGAGTTCCGGAATGGTCCGGAGGTAAAGAATTATATATAGGAAGTCCAGTTTCGGCCATCGGGAAAGTTTCGGGGGTTATCGGTATTGTACCGGGACCACCGGAAGGGAACCAGCCCTTAGTGGGAAGGGAACCAGCCCTTAGTGGGCTGGGGCGCCCCCCCTGGGCCTCCCCCTGCGCCTAGGGTTGGAAATCCTAGGGGTGGGGTGCGCCCCACTTGGTTTGGGGGGGAAGCCACCCCCCTTTCCCCTTGGCCGCCGCCCCCCCTTGGAGATCTGATCTCCCAGGGCCGGCGCCCCCCCAGGGGACCCTATATATAGTGGGGGGGAGGGAGGGCAGCAACACAACAGCCCCTGGCGCCTCCCTCTCCCCCCGCAACACCTCTCCCTCCCGCTTGTGCTTGGCGAAGCCCTGCCGGGATCCCGCTACATCCACCACCACGCCGTCGTGCTGCTGGATCTCCATCAACCTCTCCTTCCCCCTTGCTGGATCAAGAAGGAGGAGACGTCGCTGCTCCGTACGTGTGTTGAACGCGGAGGTGCCGTCCGTTCGGCACTTGGTCATCGGTGATTTGGATCACGTCGAGTACGACTCCATCAACCCCGTTCACTTGAACGCTTTCGCTCGCGATCTACAAGGGTATGTAGATGCACTCCTTTCCCCTTGTTGCTAGTATACTCCATAGATGGATCTTGGTGATGCGTAGGAAATTTTAAAATTCTGCTACGATCCCCAACAGTGGCATCATGAGCCAGGCCTATGCGTAGTTACTATGCACGAGTAGAACACAAAGCAGTTGTGGGCATAGATGTTGTCAATTTTTCTTGCCACTACTAGTCTTATCTTGTTTTGGCGGTATTGTGGGATGAAGCGGCCCGGACCGACCTTACACGTACGCTTACATGAGACAGGTTCCACCGACTGACATGCACTAGTTGCATAAGGTGGCTAGCGGGTGTCTGTCTCTCCCACTTTAGTCAGAACGAATTCGATGAAAAGGGTCCTTATGAAGGGTAAATAGAAATTGGCATATCACGTTGTGGTTTTACGTAGGTAAGAAACGTTCTTGCTAGAAACCTATAGAAGCCACGTAAAAACTTGCAACAACAATTAGAGGACGTCTAACTTGTTTTTGCAGCATGTGCCTTGTGACGTGATATGGCCAAAAGGATGTGATGAATGAGATATATGTGATGTATGAGATTGACCATATTCTTGTAATAGGAATCACGACTTGCATGTCGATGAGTATGACAACCGGCAGGAGCCATAGGAGTTGTCTTTATTTTTGTATGACCTGCGTGTCATTGAATAACGCCATGTAAATTACTTTACTTTATTGCTAAACGCGTTAGCCATAGAAGTAGAAGTAATCGTTGGCGTGACAAATTCATGAAGACGCGATGATGGAGATCATGGTGTCATGCCGGTGACGAAGATGATCATGGCGCCCCGAAGATGGAGATCAAAGGAGCAAAATGATATTGGCCATATCATGTCACTATTTGATTAAATGTGATGTTTATCATGTTTTGCATCTTATTTGCTTAGAACGACGGTAGTAAGTAAGATGATCCCTTATAATAATTTCAAGAAAGTGTTCCCCCTAACTGTGCACCGTTGCGAAGGTTCGTTGTTTCGAAGCACCACGTGATGATCGGGTGTGATAGATTCTAACGTTCGCATACAACGAGTGTTGACGAGCCTAGCATGTACAGACATGGCCTCGGAACACACGCAATACACTTAGGGTTGACTTGACGAGCCTAGCATGTACAGACATGGCCTCGGAACACGGAAGACCGAAAGGTCGAGCATGAGTCGTATAGAAGATACGATCAACATGGAGATGTTCACCGATCTTGACTAGTCCGTCTCACGTGATGATCGGACACGGCCTAGTTGACTCGGATCATGTTTCACTTAGATGACTAGAGGGATATCTATCTGAGTGGGAGTTCATTGAATAATTTGATTAGATGAACTTAATTATCATGAACTTAGTCTAAAATCTTTACAATATGTCTTGTAGATCAAATGGCCCACGTTGCCCTCAACTTCAACGTGTTCCTAGAGAAAACCAAGCTGAAAGATGATGGCAGCAACTATACGGACTGGGTCCGGAACCTGAGGATCATCCTCATAGCTGCCAAGAAAGATTATGTCCTAGAAGCACCGCTAGGTGAAGCACCCATCCCAGAGAACCAAGACGTTATGAACGCTTGGCAATCACGTGCTGATGATTACTCCCTCGTTCAGTGCGGCATGCTTTACAGCTTAAACCGGGGCTCCAAAAGCGTTTTGAGAAACATGGAGCATATGAGATGTTCGAAGAGCTGAAAATGGTTTTCCAACCTCATGCCCGGGTCGAGAGATATGAAGTCTCCGACAAGTTCTTCAGCTGTAAAATGGAGGAAAATAGTTCTATTAGTGAACACATACTCAGAATGTCTGGGTTACACAACCGCTTGTCTCAGCTGGGAGTTAATCTCCCGGATGACGCGGTCATTGACAGAATCCTTCAGTCGCTTCCACCGAGCTACAAGAGCTTTGTGATGAACTTCAATATGCAGGGGATGGAAAAGACCATTCCTGAGGTATATTCAATGCTAAAATCAGTGGAGGTGGAGATCAAAAAGGAACATCAAGTGTGGATGGTGAATAAAACCACTAAGTTCAAGAAAGGCAAGGGTAAGAAGAACTTCAAGAAGGACGGCAAGGGAGTTGCCGTGCCCGGTAAGCCAGTTGCCGGGAAGAAGTCAAAGAATGGACCCAAGCCTGAGACTGAGTGCTTTTATTGCAAGGGAAGTGGTCACTGGAAGCAGAACTGCCCCAAATACTTAGCTGACAAGAAGGCCGGCAACACCAAAGGTATATGTGATATACATGTAATTGATGTGTACCTTAGCAGTACTCGTAGTAGCTCCTGGGTATTTGATACCGGTGCGGTTGCTCATATTTGTAACTCAAAACAGGAGCTGCGGAATAAGCGGAGACTGGCGAAGGACGAGGTGACGATGCGCGTCGGGAATGGTTCCAAGGTCGATGTGATCGCCGTCGGCACGCTGCCTCTGCATTTACCTACGGGATTAGTTTTAAACCTTAATAATTATTATTTAGTGCCAGCTTTGAGCATGAACATTGTATCTGGATCTCGTTTAATTCGAGATGGCTACTCATTTAAATCCGAGAATAATGGTTGTTCTATTTATATGAGAGATATGTTTGATGGTCATGCCCCGCTGGTCAATGGTTTATTCTTGATGAATCTCGAACGTGATGTTACACATATTCATAGTGTGAATACCAAAAGATGTAAAGTTGATAACGATAGTCCCACATACTTGTGGCACTACCGCCTTGGTCACATTGGTGTCAGACGCATGAAGAAGCTCCATGCAGATGGACTTTTGGAGTCTCTTGATTACGAATCATTTGACACGTGCGAACCATGCCTCATGGGTAAGATGACCAAGACTCCGTTCTCCGGAACAATGGAGCGAGCAACCAACTTATTGGAAATCATACATACCGATGTGTGCGGTCCAATGAGTGTTGAGGCTCGCGGTGGCTATCGTTATGTTCTCACTCTCACTGATGACTTGAGTAGATATGGGTATGTTTACCTGATGAAACACAAGTCTGAAACCTTTGAAAAGTTCAAGGAATTTCAGAGTGAGGTTGAGAATCAACGTGACAGGAAAATAAAGTTCCTACGATCAGATCGTGGAGGAGAATATTTAAGTCACGAATTTGGTACACACTTAAGGAAATGTGGAATAGTTTCACAACTCACGCCGCCTGGAACACCTCAGCGAAATGGTGTGTCCGAACGTCGTAATCGCACTCTATTGGATATGGTGCGATCTATGATGTCTCTTACCGATCTACCGCTCTCATTTTGGGGCTATGCTTTAGAGACTGCCGCATTCACTTTAAATAGGGCTCCGTCGAAATCCATTGAGACGACACCGTATGAATTATGGTTTGGGAAGAAACCTAAGCTGTCGTTTCTAAAAGTTTGGGGATGTGATGCTTATGTCAAGAAACTTAAACCTGAAAAGCTCAAACCCAAGTCGGAGAAATGCGTCTTCATAGGATACCCCAAGGAAACCATTGGGTATACCTTCTACCTGAGATCCGAAGGCAAGATCTTTGTTGCCTAGAACGGGTCCTTTCTGGAGAAAGAGTTTCTCTCGAAAGAATTAAGTGGGAGGAAAGTGGAACTTGATGAGGTGATAGTCGCCCCTTCCGAACCGGAAAGTAGCGCAGCGCGGGAAGATGTTCCTGTGGTGCCTACACCGACTGGGGAGGAAGTTAATGATGATGATCATGAAGCTTCGGATCAAGTTACTGCTGAACTTCGTAGGTCCACAAGGACACGTTCCGCACCAGAGTGGTACGGCAACCCTGTCCTGGAAATCATGTTGTTAGACAACGGTGAACCTTTGAACTATGAAGAAGCGATGGCGGGCCCGGATTCCGACAAATGGCTAGAAGCCATGAAATCCAAGATAGGATCCATGTATGAAAACGAATTATGGACTTTGACTGACTTTCCCGATGATCGGCGAGCCATAGAAAATAAATGGATCTTTAAGAAGAAGACAGACGCGGATGGTAATGTGACCATCTATAAAGCTCGGCTTGTCGCTAAGGGTTATCGACAAGTTCAAGGGGTTGACTACGATGAGACTTTCTCTCCCGTAGCGAAGCTGAAGTCTGTCCGAATCATGTTAGCAATTGCCGCATTCTATGATTATGAGATATGGCAAATGGACGTCAAAACGGCATTCCTTAACGGCTTTCTTAAGGAAGAATTGTATATGATGCAGCCGGAAGGTTTTGTCGATCCTAAGAATGCGAACAAGGTATGCAAGCTCCGGCGCTCCATCTATGGGCTGGTGCAAGCATCTCGGAGTTGGAACATTCATTTTGATGAGATGATCAAAGCGTTTGGGTTTACACAGACTTATGGAGAAGCCTGTGTTTACAAGAAAGTGAGTGGGAGCTCTGTAGCATTTCTCTTATTATATGTGGATGACATACTATTGATGGGAAATGATATAGAATTCTTGGAAAGTATAAAGGCCTACTTGAATAAGTGTTTTTCAATGAAGGACCTTGGAGAAGCTGCTTATATATTAGGCATCAAAATCTATAGAGATAGATCAAGACGCCTCATTGGTGTTTCACAGAGTACGTACCTTGACAAGATATTGAAGAAGTTCAAGATGGATCAGTCCAAGAAAAGGTTCTTGCCTGTATTGCAAGGTGTGCAATTGAGCACGGCTCAATGACCGACCACGGCAGAAGATAGAGAAAAGATGAGTATCATACCCTATGCCTCGGCCATAGGGTCTATTATGCATGCCATGATGTGTACCAGACTTGATGTAAACCTTGCCGTAAGTTTGGTAGGAAGGTACCAAAGTAATCCCGGCATGGAACACTGGACAGCGGTCAAGAATATCCTGAAGTACATGAAGAGGACTAAGGATATGTTTCTCGTTTATGGAGGTGACGAAGAGCTCGTCGTAAAGGTTTACGTCGACGCTAGCTTCGACACAGATCTGGATGACTCGAAGTCACAAACCGGATACGTGTATATATTGAATGGAGGGGCAGTAAGCTGGTGCAGTTGCAAGCAAAGCGTCGTGGCGGGATCTACATGTGAAGCGGAGTACATGGCAGCCTCAGAGGGAGCGCAAGAAGCAATCTGGATGAAGTTGTTCATTACCGACCTAGGGGTGATTCCCAATGCGTCGGGCCCGATGACTCTCTTCAGTGACAACACTGGAGCTATTGCCCTTGCCAAGGAGCTCAGGTTTCACAGGAAGACCAGACATATCAAGCGTCGCTTCAACTCCATTCGTGAAAGTGTTCAAAATGGAGACATAGATATTGGTAAAAGTACATACGGACCTGAATGTAGCAGATCCGTTGACTAAACCTCTCCCTAGAGCAAAACATGATCAACACTAGAACTCTATGGGTGTTCGATTCATCACAATGTAACTAGATTATTGACTCTAGTGCAAGTGGGAGACTGTTGGAAATATGCCCTAGAGGCAATAATAAATGGTTATTATTATATTTCCTTGTTCATGATAATTGTCTATTGTTCATGCTATAATTGTGTTATCCGGAAATCGTAATACATGTGTGAATACATAGACCACAACGTGTCCCTAGTAAGCCTCTAGTTGACTAGCTCGTTGATCAATAGATAGTCATGGTTTCCTGACTATGGACATTGGATGTCATTGATAACGGGATCACATCATTAGGAGAATGATGTGATGGACAAGACCCAATCCTAAGCATAGCTCAAAGATCGTGTAGTTCGTTTGCTAGAGCTTTTCCAATGTCAAGTATCTTTTCCTTAGACCATGAGATCGTGTAACTCCCGGATGCCGTAAGAGTGCTTTGGGCGTGCCAAACGTCACAACGTAACTGGGTGACTATAAAGGTACACCACGGGTATCTCCAAAAGTGTCTGTTGGGTTGGCACGGATCGAGACTGGGATTTGTCACTCCGTATGACGGAGAGGTATCTCTGGGCCCACTCGGTAATGCATCATCATAATGAGCTCAATGTGACTAAGGATTTAGCCACGGGATCATGCATTACGGTACGAGTAAAGAGACTTGCCGGTAACGAGATTGAACAAGGTATTGGGATACCAACGATCGAATCTCGGGCAAGTAACATACCGATTGACAAAGGGAATTGTATACGGGATTGATTGAATCCTCGACATTGTGGTTCATCCGATGAGATCATCGTGGAACATGTGGGAGCCAACATGGGTATCCAGATCCCGCTGTTGGTTATTGACCGGAGAGGTGTCTCGGTCATGTCTGCATGTCTCCCGAACCCGTAGGGTCTACACACTTAAGGTTCGATGACGCTAGGGTTGTAGAGATATTAGTATGCGGAAACGCGAAAGTTGTTCGGAGTCCCGGATGAGATCCCGGACGTCACGAGGAGTTCCGGAATGGTCCGGAGGTAAAGAATTATATATAGGAAGTCCAGTTTCGGCCACCAGGAAAGTTTCAGGGGTTATCGGTATTGTACCGGGACCACCGGAAGGGTCCCGGGGGTCCACCGGGTGGGGCCACCTATCCCGGAGGGCCCCATGGGCTGAAGTGGGAAGGGAACCAGCCCTTAGTGGGCTGGGGCGCCCCCCCTTGGGCCTCCCCCTGCGCCTAGGGTTGGAAACCCTAGGGGTGGGGGGCGCCCCACTTGGCTTGGGGGGGAAGCCACCCCCCTTTCCCCTTGGCCGCCGCCCCCCTGGAGATCTGATCTCCCAGGGCCGGCGCCCCCCTAGGGGACCCTATATATAGTGGGGGGGAGGGAGGGCAGCAACACAACAGCCCCTGGCGCCTCCCTCTCCCCCTGCAACACCTCTCCCTCCCGCTTGTGCTTGGCGAAGCCCTGCCGGGATCCCGCTACATCCACCACCACGCCGTCGTGCTACTGGATCTCCATCAACCTCTCCTTCCCCCTTGCTGGATCAAGAAGGAGGAGACGTTGCTGCTCCGTACGTGTGTTGAACGCGGAGGTGCCGTCCGTTCGGCACTCGGTCATCGGTGATTTGGATCACGTCGAGTACGACTCCATCAACCCCGTTCACTTGAACGCTTACGCTCGCGATCTACAAGGGTATGTAGATGCACTCCTTTCCCCTCGTTGCTAGTATACTCCATAGATGGATCTTGGTGATGCGTAGGAAATTTTAAAATTCTGCTACGATCCCCAACAATTCCGCCACATGATGACTTTGTCGGGGTGCCATTCGTGACCCGCCTGACAATTACCATGGTCGATCGGCATGAAATGGTATGTTATACTGACTGTAGTAATTTGATGATATATATATATATATATATATATATATATATATATATATATAT
>NC_057796.1:13444904-13446941 GCF_018294505.1 Triticum aestivum
TATTGTTATACTTACAAATGCAAATTATCCGATGATATGCTTAGTGAATCCGATGATATGCTTAATGTAGAGTCCAATGATATGTTGTGTGGAATCTAGTCGATGATAGGCTTTAGTGTAGAGTCTGATCACATGCTTATTAGTGTAGAATCCAAGGAACTATTAATAGTGTAGATAATTCATATATACTTATTAGTAGAATTAATGCTTAATTAGTACAAATGTGTAGTACTGTGTCTTTTGATAGTGTAGAAATCTATACTTAATAGAAATATATTTGCAAGAGTATGTGCGAGGCTATTTATTAATTGATATGTTTTTTTTATTCAAAAATTGCCAAAGAACCTAGTTGTGAGTTGTGGTATCGAGCATGATGAAGAAGGCTCAGCTGGACTACGCCTTACCGCAAGGGGCTCAGTCACCACCTGTACTTACCGCATGAACACAGACGGTCGCACACACTTAAACTCGGTTGGGTGGAAGAGATTCCTCGTTGGCAAGAATCTTCGTGTTGGACATGCCATCCTAATTACTATCAGGAACACCCACCGCCCAGGCTTGAGGATGATGATCGTCGTTGATATCATCTAGAACTACATATGTGTGTGTGGCTATATCATCTAGAACTACATATGATGATCGTCGTTGATATCTTGTAGAACTACATATGATGATCGTCGTCGATATCATCTAGAAGTACATATGATGATCGCCGTCGATATCACCTTGTACTGCTTGAGGATGCATGTTGACTATATATGAAATTGTTATCTAGTACTCCCTCCGTTCCAAATTACTCGTCGTGGTTTTAGTTCAAGGGAGTACTACCTAATACCTATAATGCTTTATGAAATTGATATCTTGAAACTGAAACTGGGTAGGAAGCCAGAGGAAATGATGAAACACATAGCAGTAGCGCGGGGCTAGGAAAGCGCTGCAGCTAACTAATAGTAGCGTGTTTTGGAAAAGCACTGCTGATATAGTCAATAGTAGTAGCGAGGGTACAGACTGCGCTACTATTAACAGTTAGCTGTAGTGCCTTATTAGTAGCGCGGCTGCCCGCGCTGCTGATAGCCTCAAAACCCACGCTACTACTAGGATTTTCCCTAGTAGTGTTGGAGTACAAGGCAAGGTAGAATAATATCCTACGCTATCCTAACTTTCCTAATAATCACGATACTCAACAATATACATATGCCACTAATCTATGTTACTGTATTTATAATGCAAAGTGTTATTGAAATAAAACTAGTATCATATATAATTGTATTTATTAGAATGTAGACTCAATATTTTTGAAAAGCACTTGTGATGATAACATAATATGTTATTCTAAAAACCTCTCTGCCAAGTATACTTGTCACATAAGCAAATTTGTTTTCGGTGTCTTATGTTAATGCTATGATTAGCCTTATTATACTAGTGTAATAAAATAACGGAAAAGCTATTTTCCTGCCGACTAGCAGTTAGCGACAGGCACGTACAATCGTTTTTTTTTCCTTCAATCTTTCTTTCTGATCGGCTCGATCCGCTTCTACTCTGGCGCGTAAAAAGAGCTTCAGAAAAATAGTGCCACCGCTGGGATTCAAACACACAACCAGTTGGTTGTGACCATGACGCACTACCAGCTGAGCTGACGACCTGTTCTGTTACATTTGCGGGTTAATGTCTATTTCTACCTTAGTAAATGAGAGCGAGAAAGAAAGAGCACAACGCCTTTGACGAGGAGACAAAACCATTTTCTCCAAGTTTTTCAAAGGGCCGATGCAACGTGTTTTGTACTTCACTTGTCTCTTTTTTTGTAGTGATGAATGTTTTCCATAGAAATAAATGTTTCACTCCTAGAGAATTCGAACAACGGTCTTTTTCTCGTTTGTCATATCTCGGTAAATTCTTTTGTAATGAGCCTGATAATTATACGCATCACAAACCTGATAGCTTATGTACAAATATCGTCGTAGCTTTTTTGACCAAAAAAACTAATGTAAACATACACTCAATAACTTTTTTGTATGAACAGTATGATAAGTCACACAT
>NC_057796.1:13447778-13478656 GCF_018294505.1 Triticum aestivum
GGGTCCGGTAACATTTGTGTGAATAGCATGGTAACCCACACATTTGCAGACCTGATAACTTATGTACCCCTGTCCTGATAACTTTGACGAGGGGGTTGATTAAATATACCCACGGTAACTTTCATGTTAATAGCACGGTAACTCACGCCTCGTAGACCTGATAACTTATATACCCCGGTCCTGATAACTTTGGGGACCGCGTGGGGGAGGGAGGGGCATCATGAAATATACCCCCGATAACTTTCATTGATGAAGTGGAATTTTTCCAGAAAAATAGCTTTGTTTTTTCTTATGACAGCAATAAGAAAGAGTTTAAAAGAATTTCGTTTTCAACTAATGAACAACAAACTAGGCTGGCGTGATGGTAGTTGGGCTTGGTACTTGGGCTTGTCCTTTCCATCTCGACGCAGGTTCGAATCCCATGTAGGTAAAAAAAATCGTGTTTTTAATTACGGTGCAATAAATCGATCGAGAGGAGAACCGGAATAACAGGTGGAGCGTTGTTTCAGCCATCGAGGGGATCATGGTCGCGTCATCGTGGAGGTATAAATATTACCCAACCTAATTATAGCCAGAATTTAAGCTAGTTCAGTTGGTTGCGAACAGCTATGGTGAACCATAGGTAGTGGGTTCGACTCCCACTTCGTACATGTTTTTTTACCACGCCAGAAAAAAAACGGGAGAAGGGAGGGGAACGAAGCGAACGAGATTGACACGATCGTGCGGATCTGTCGCTAACGACCAGTCGACTGGTCGTTAGCACAGTTCATATTTAGATTCCCTCAAAAAAATATAAATATAGATCGGGGTAATATAATATTGTGGCGATAAGTTTCGGTCGATCTTTTGTCCCACCGATAAGCTCGATTGGTCAGTGCCCATGCCCGCGCCCGTGCGTGCCCCTCTGGACTCCACACAGCCAGACGAAGGCGAAGATGAAAAAACATCACACGAGGCCACGTCATGCGGGACCCCACTGACCCACATCATGCTGTATATCTTTTTTTTAGGGAAGGCCATCATGGCTAGCTTTATTAAACGCAAATAGGAATTACATCGTCCAATATCTTGGAAACGAGCCAAGACGGAGGTTCGTCAGTCCAAGTGTTACAAGATTTATTACAAAAAGCATAATTAGCTAGCACATGTGCTACTTGGTTCGCGGAGCGAACACAGTGTTTAAAGATAACCTTCCCAATCAATGACGACACATCCACGCATTGTGCGAAGATTGCTGCTGCAGCATCCCTCCAAATTGTTTGTCCCGAACAATACTCAATCACAATAGATGAATCTGATTCAGCTTCAGCCCGGTTGAAGCCAAGTGAATTAGCAAATATGAGGCCATCCCTTATTGCCAAAGCTTCCGAAGTGACAACATCAAGCGCATTCGGGATATATTTGCATTGGGCTGCCAAAAAAATTACCTTTTTCATCCCTGATTACTGCCGCCGAGGCCCCAGACCCTTCATCTATAAAAAAAGGAAGCATCAACATTTAGTTTGACAAACTTTGGGTTGGGCTTTATCCATTTTTGCTCTCTCGGTTCGCTGTTTCTTGAGTTTGCTTTTGGTTTGTAATGGCTAGGACCGACATGGGCCACCTCACATGCGGTGGTGGAGTTCCATCATGAGTATGTTGTCGTCGGATCCACCAGAGATACCAACTCCCAACTGCTATGATCTGATTTATATCCAGATTGGGTATCAAGGTCAGCGATCTCTCCTCCTCCAGAATCAATTGTTCCAAGATCACCAATCCTGAGCGGTCAATCTCTTTTGCTTTTTCAACAATCTCTAGTATACCTAAGCCCCTCCAAAGTTCTCTAGCAGATATAGAATCAAAGAGAAGGTGCTTGATGTCCTCAGGAGCTCCATGGCATATCAGACAAGAGTCAGCCGACCCAACATGCCTATTCATTAGTATGGACTTTAGAGGGTTGATTCCGTGCAGGGCCCGCCAGCAAAAAATCGAGACTTTAAGTGGAATATTAAGTTTCCAAAGCTTACTCCAGACCTCCGGGTTTTGTGATCCACTTGGACGGACAGAATTGTGTGCATGCGATCTGAAAGATCGATACCATTGAACTTTGTAAGCTGATCTGACTGAAAATGTTACATCCCTCTCTGGATGCCAAGCAATAAAGTCATCAAAAGCATTCAATGCAATTGGCATTTGCATAATTATCCTCACGTCCACGGGGTTCATTATTGATCCAATTAGCTCTTCATCCCATGTTCCTGTACTAGGATCAATTAATTCGCTGACATGAGTTAGTACCGAATGTCCTCTAACTGAAATCACTTTTCTGTCTACACTGCCTAGGATCCAAGGGTCAGACCATATATTCACTCTTTCCCCCGTTCCAATTCTCCAGATATATCCCAACTTGAAGGTTTCCAACCCTTTCATGATACTCTGCCAGGTGAACGACGAGCCACTCTTTAGTATTGCTTGGAGTAAGCTACAGTTAGGATAATATTTCGCCTTAAGAATCCCGGCACAAAGAGACTCCGGGTCATCTATCAGCCACCAGCACTGTTTTGAGAGCAGGGCAAGATTAAAAGAATAGAGGTCCCTGAATCCCATTCCTCCCTCGCATTTTGGGTAGCATAGCTTCCACCACGTATACCAATGCATTCTCTTGTGGTCTTCATCATCCCCCCACCAGAATTGGGCGATTAGGTCAGTGATATCCTTGCATATCCCTTTTGGTAAGCAGAACACCGACATAGCAAACACCGGGATGGCCTGGGCCACCGCTTTGATAAGTATCTCTTTACCCCCAATAGAGAGTTGCTTTTCCATCCAACCTTTCAATCTCTCCTTGATTCTTTCATAGAAATGCTTGAAACAGTCACTTCTATCCGCCCCTACCATAGCTGGCAATCCTAAGTACTTGTCCGACAACGCCTCTGTATCAATATGCAGCTCTTGGCAGACCTCAGTCCTTGATGCAGCAGGAGTGTTAGGACTAAAAAATACACTTGATTTCGACAAGCTCACCATTTGCCCAGAGCTTTGACAGTAGGTATCCAGAACATGCTGTAAGGAAGCTGCATTTAATACATCTGCTTTCATCAGGATAAGAGAATCGTCAGCGAATAAAAGGTGTGATACTGACGGTGCATTTCTGCACACTAGAATCCCCTCTATGCCACCAGCTTCTTCTTAGTACTGCAATAAACTGGAAAGACCTTCCGCACATATGAGGAATAGGTAGGGAGAGAGAGGATCCCCCTGCCTGATTCCTCTCGTTGGATTAAAAGAGTCTGTTTCTTGAGAATTAAACCATACGTCACGCTGTATATCTGTTTTCCTCCGGCAACGAATTTGTGGGGTGTACACGCACCCATCCGTGTCCCTTCCCACGCAGCTAGGTCAAAACATACTACATACACACACAGTACCTTTGAAAATGCATGAATGTTAGCCGATACATGTATGTGAAACCTTTTCCTTGTCCGATCTTGATCGATCGTGACGCGATCCACTTGAAAACAAACACATGCTTGCATATGCATGGCATATATCCTACCGGCCGGCTGGTCGCATGCATAAAGTTTGACAACAGAAATACACGCCGAGAAATGAGAAAACGAGACTAGGTTCCCTTGGAAAAAACAAGTAGACGTACGAGACGAGACGGTGCAGTGCATGTATGCACGGACTGCGTATGGTGACGGGGAACCAATTGCACTTGGTATCTGTCGTACTCGTGACGGCCATCTACATACAAAATACTCCCACTTGCACATACATACGTTGCGGGGCAAGCTGCAGGTCCATGTTCACATTGTATTTTTTTCATGGTAACACGTGTCTCATTCATATTATAAAGATCAAAGTACAAGTCACGTAAGGACCGACATGACAAAATTAAAAAGATAGTAAAACATTTCTGAACTTCACATGAACACCCGTCACTTGCCTCCGGCACCACCATAGCAGCCACCGAAGAAAAGAATGACGGATCACCTCCTCACCTGAGCTTGACGCGGCTCCATCACTGATATGCAGCTTTGCGAACCTCCAAGGTGGCTCACCAAAAGTAAAGTCATTGCTGTTGAACGAATCAGACCGGGGCAACACCCCGGACACGCCATCAAACTCCAGATCTGGCATCCCACCACGACTAAGACGCCGAAGGAGAAAACCATACCTGCCATCCACGAACCACGAACCCATCACATGTTCCCTCTTTCAGATGTCGTTGATGCAGACCATAATCTGCATCCGTTTCTGGACTACCTCCCAAGCTCCGCACCGACGCTGGAGCAAACGCCGTCGCAACGACGAAGCCCGAGGACACAGGTCCACTACGAGGATGCCTCCGCCACGCCATCCTTGTTTGAACAGACTGGTTTCCAAATTCACCCCTAACTATAGGACCGAAGGCCTCGTCAGGGATGAATCCGAAGAATCTTTATTCAGTGCACGCCATCGTCGCCGCCGAAGCCAATACGATGAACAGCCTAAAAACCTAGACTACACGGGAGTAAAACGATCCACACGCATGGATCCGGCAACCCCCCTCACCACCGAAGACCGAGGTCGCCGGCTGTAGCGACCCGACCTCAGACGGTCAAGTCTCTGTGTATCTGTGCCATCCCTGGATCAGTATGCTGGCACACACAGTACATCAATGTATATATCAAAGTGCAATCACATGTATAAATAACGTAAAACTGATATATACCTCATAAGTCTCAGCGGAAACAAACAATCGGGTGTGGAGTCCCATCAACGCCATCGGCAGGTTGAGTGTAGACCGTAACCCAATCAATGAAACTCACTCGTCGTAGAAATAATCCTGCAACATGATACGTTGCAGCCGTGTAGGTCAGTACATTGAATGTACCGGCAAGATCACTGTAATAAAAACAGATGATAAACTATACTATATGCAATATGGCTTTGTGGCTCTGTATCTGAGTTTTGTTTGCGTAAAAGCTGGTTTTATTTTCCTATAACAAAGGAACATCAGGAGTCTGTACTATGGAGTTTTCTATCATGACATGGTTCCGCCAACCGATGTCTCATAGCCCAAAATCATCATAACTTGCCCACAATTATGTTATCAGTCCGGTGTTGAGAGTTCCGAGATAGATCCATGTCCAGAGGCTCAAGTTGTCCGTAACCGGGGACACGGCTAATCGATTAGGTTTTAACCCTCTGCAGAGGTTTGTACACTTTACCCGCAAGATTGGATCCCTCCCTTTTCGTCCTTGTACTTCATGATGTTTGAGAACAGGATGATCGAAACATGGTCTTCCAAAGAGTTCCCCTGACCACTGTCCAGTGCTCATCCAACCCTACCGTAGTTCTACATCTGCTAGCACCGTCCCAGCCAGAGTCACCATTAAGGTCAACCAAGCCAAAGCCCATAGTGACTTGCGGTTGCACAGGTAAGCTTCTGGGCATGAAGTATTCTTCCGTCTCTTTGAGTCTGGGTGAAGCTTTCCGCAAGATGTCATGGCGCTTCTCCATGCATCCCGGCCATCCACTGGTTTCTCCAGGGTGCCCGTCAACCGTCCTTCACCTAGTAGTGTGTATTGAATTCTTGTCTCGAGTCTCGAAATCTTGAGGTCTTGGAGTCCTGAAGATGCAGTCCTTGCGGATGCCATCATAAATTTGTCATCATTGACGTAGAGTCCTCCATTCTCACACCACTCCCAAAAACTCATACCAACCCCGTCTACTATAGCGTAGCATTGAAACTAAACAACGCCCCGGGCGGTAACAGGGAGATGGGGTCCTACCTCATGCATTCTACTCAACTACAAGATTCAATAACACTACTGGAGGGAGTGTTAAAAGGGTGCTACTACATGCAAATAAAACATAGGTATGAAAAAGATGGTCAAAGTGAACTTGCCTGGTGTTACTTGGTGAAGATATCAACGCTCTCGAAAATAACTTATACTATCCGTCACTTCATTGTAAATCTATAATCAAACATAGCATTCATATAAGCAAACATACTAGCAAGCAATTCTAACACTTAAAATAAAATCAACAAATAAAAATGCAAATCAACAAGGGACACCAAATAAAAACCAAAGAAAAACTACACCAAAAACTACTAAAGAAAACTCGAAGACATAACACAAAACAGTTTTGTCCTAAGTAAAAACTTAACAACAATTAAAACACTAAACTAATAAATTAACAGAAAAATAAAATTTAAATCAACTAAGTTAACAGAAAGTATTTTTCATAAAGTTTTACTAGCAAAAGGAAACACATAAAAAGCTAAATTAAAACTCTAATTATGCCTAAAACAAAACTAGTAAGAAAAAGAAATAATTTTTTTTATTATTCTGTAAATAAAAGTTCACCCTCTGTAACTACAGAAACAAATCCGAAATAAAATATAACAGAGGTGAAAATAAATATTAAAATAATTAAAACAACAGAAAACAGCAGCAAGTTAAAAATAACTAGCACAGTGTTGTTTTCGTGAAAAGCTAATTTTAATAAAATCTATAAATACCCAAATTAATCCTACTTCTAGGCAAGGTCAAAACAAAGCAGTGGCAAAAAGAATCGGCTAAAAATATTAATTCTAGCTCATTTTATAGCAGAAATACTAATCTGAATAAAACTCATAAAAAACAATTTTTTAAAAACTAAAACATGGCCGAAATTATTTTATACAGAAACTTTAGGAAATTTGCAGACTAGATCAAAAACAATCAATCAAAAACTCTTAATAACCTAAGAGATAAAGAATTTACGAAACTGAAACTTTTCTGTTTTAAAAACAGAAACGAAAAAAAAACATCGGGCACTAGCTACGTGGCCTACTGCTATTGGGCCAGTGAGGTGGGCGATCTGAACTATTTAGCGCTCGGTCGTAAAATAACAGAAACGCGTACGGGCTAAAACAGAAACACCGATCGGCTAAACCGGCTAGACCTGAACCGATCTAAACCGAATAAAAGCCGTAACAAGCCGAAACTAAACCGATCTAATTAAAAAAACATAACCGTTCGTTAGATCTAATCTATGCCGTCAATAACAGATCGGATGGTGGAGGTTGCTTACAGCGGTGGTGGCGTCTCCGGCAAGGTCGTCGTCGGCGGTAGCGGCTCGGACTTCGGTGGCGGTGGCGCTCCGGTCGTCGGCGATGAAGATGGAGGGGTCGGGGCGATGTAGCGGGCGACGACGAGTCCAACGGTGGTCGTGGAGTCGGAGGAGATGGTCGGAGGCGGTCGACGGCGAGCTCGAGGCGGCGGATGGCGTCGGTGATCAACGACGATGGCGATCCGGTGGTTTTGAGGCTCAGGCGAGTTGTTGGGAAGGTGTAGTCGAGGGAGGGGATCACGATGGTGGTGGCGGCGGGTCTCGGGGAGGTCGGAGGCGGGCTCTAGGGCTCAATGGTGCGGCGGCGGTGCTCGGCTCCGGCGAGAGATTACGGGCAAGGCAAGGGGTTTCGGCGAGGGGAAAGGATGGGAACGGGTCGAGGAGGAGGGGTATATATAGGGTGAGGGGTTCTTGGAGGAGGGGGCGAATCGGGAGATCGCGATCCCGAGAAGTTCGGGATTCCGGCGGCGGTGATGCCCTGCGTGGCTTGCGGGAGGAGGAAGAAACAGCGGGCGGGGCGATCGGGCAGTGGGGTCCATGCGTCAGCGGCAGCGGGAGGCGAGCGAGGGGTCGGGCGACCGAGGAGAAATGCCTTCGGGCGCGAGAGGTGTGGAGGTGGGCCGGCTGGCGCTGTTCGGGCTATGGTCTCGCCTGGCCTGCTGGGTGGGCCGGTTGGCCTGCCTGGTGGATGCAGCTTTGTTTTTTTATAAAAAAACAACGACAAAAGAAACAAAACAAATAAAAACACATTTTTATATAGGCATATAATATATCAAAATTTTCACAAACATAATTCCTACAGCACGAACTATTTATTAAGTTCAAACAAAATTCAAACAAAATCAAAAAAATTCAAACAGCAGTGCTATTGCAATAAAACTCAAAAATAATTTTTAAAATAC
This sequence comes from Triticum aestivum, assembly GCF_018294505.1. NCBI lineage: Eukaryota > Viridiplantae > Streptophyta > Magnoliopsida > Poales > Poaceae > Triticum > Triticum aestivum. Next base: position 13,455,770 of record NC_057796.1, read on the forward strand.
CAAAATGATTTCAAATTTATTTTCTCCTAAATTTACATTGAAGGTAATCATTTTTCCCTGGTTTCCATTTATTTATTTTTAGGAGAAAAATAATTTGAATAAAATCCAAATAATTCCAAATTGAAAGGGAGTTTCAAAATACTTCCAAATGATTTTCAATTTGATTCTTTGTAACTTCCAACTCATATTTCATATAATTGAAGAAGTCATTTTATCTTCTCTCGTGAAAATCATTGAGTTGCATAAAGTTTCCGAATTTGAAATATTTCCAAATGGAATTCAAATCTTTTCAAAACCTTTTTTCATTTATTTAAATGGAAGAAGTCATATCATCTTCACTCTAGGGTTTTTGTGATGAAATGAATTTGAATTCATGGAGATCATAAATGCAAGGTGAAAGTTTGGGAAAGTCATTTCATTCCCTCTCATTCAACTTTCAGAAAAGTTTCAAATTTCACTCAATTTCACACAATCAGTCACACAACAATCAAACAAACAAGCATAAATATTTATTTAATATAACATTCCAAAATTTAGAATTTTGGGATGTTACAAACCTACCACACTTAAAATGAATCTCGTGCTCAAGATTCGAAGAGGCTAGCAAGAAAGGTTGGGGTTTGGGGGTCTTCTATGAAATCCATTGACCGGAGAGGTCTGGAGTGCTACCACACTTAAAAAGCAAGGCTATGGTTCCGACAAAATTCATGTACTCTTCCTTTGGGTTAACAATGTCGGTCTTCTCATATCTTGTGAGTAACTCCGATACTGAGATTCTTCCGGCAGGGGTATAACCTTTTCCTCAATTTCTTGTGTCCTTCCATCATGGCAAGGTTCTTCCGAGGCTGAGTCTTCATATCTGACAGGTCTGTCGCCAATACTAAACGACTATCAAAACCTCCTGGTGGTCAACAATTTATGGTTTCTCCTGCAAGAAAATGTTCGGGGTTGAAATCTCACCGTATGTCCTACGGTTGGCAACAGTTGCCTGTGCAGGGTTTCATCGTCGTACCATTCTATGGTTTAAACAAGGTTTGATATCCCGTCTCTCTACGATGGGTAAGTCACTCAGATTTACCATTCCAAATAACAAGAGCGAATGATACGAGTAAGTCGGTATGGTGATCAATCCATTCCGCACCCAAATCATTACTTTGTATAAGGTTTAGTGAATCTCGCATTTCTAACACTCGGTCATTCTCACAAGCATTGCAGAATTTTTCTTGCCCAAGAAATGGGTTCAGGTAATTCCATTATTTCTGCAACCTGAACAAAACTGTTGGAAATATGCCCTAGAGGCAATAATAAATGGTTATTATTATATTTCTTTGTTCATGATAATTGTCTATTCTTCATGCTATAATTGTGTTATCCGGAAATCGTAATACATGTGTGAATACATAGACCACAACGTGTCCCTAGTGAGCCTCTAGTTGACTAGCTCGTTGATCAACAGATAGTCATGGTTTCCTGACTATGGACATTGGATGTCATTGATAACGGGATCACATCATTAGGAGAATGATGTGATGGACAAGACCCAATCCTAAGCATAGCTCAAAGATCGTGTAGTTCGTTTGCTAGAGCTTTTCCAATGTCAAGTATCTTTTCCTTAGACCATGAGATCGTGCAACTCCCGGTGACCGTAGGAGTGCTTTGGGTGTGCCAAACATCACAACGTAACTGGGTGACTATAAAGGTATACTACGGGTATCTCCGAAAGTGTCTGTTGGGTTGGCACGGATCGAGACTGGGATTTGTCACTCCGTATGACGGAGAGGTATCTCTGGGCCCACTCGGTAATGCATCATCATAATGAGCTCAATGTGACTAAGGAGTTAGCCACGGGATCATGCATTACGGTACGAGTAAAGAGACTTGCCGGTAACGAGATTGAACAAGGTATTGGGATACCGACGATCGAATCTCGGGCAAGTAACATACCGATTGACAAAGGGAATTGTATACGGGATTGATTGAATCCTCGACATCGTGGTTCATCCGATGAGATCATCGTGGAACATGTGGGAGCCAACATGGGTATCCAGATCCCGCTGTTGGTTATTGACCGGAGAGGCGTCTCGGTCATGTCTGCATGTCTCCCGAACCCGTAGGGTCTACACACTTAAGGTTCGGTGACGCTAGGGTTGTAGAGATATGAGTATGCGGAAACCCGAAAGTTGTTCGGAGTCCCGGATGAGATCCCAGATGTCACGAGGAGTTCCGAAATGGTCCAGAGGTGAAGAATTATATATAGGAAGTCCAGTTTCGGCCACCGAGAAAGTTTCGGGGGTTATCGGTATTGTACCGGGACCACCGAAACGGTCCCGGGGGTCCACCGGGTGGGGCCACCTATCCCGGAGGGCCCCATGGGCTGAAGTGGGAAGGGAACCAGCCCTTAGTGGGCTGGGGCGCCCCCCTTGGGCCTCCCCCTGCGCCTAGGGTTGGAAACCCTAGGGGTGGGGGGCGGCCCCCCTTGGCTTGTGGGGGAAGCCACCTTCCCCCCCCCCCCCTTGGCCGCCGCCCACCCATGCAGATGGGATCTCCAGGGGCCGGCGCCCCCCAGGGGGCCTATATATAGTGGGGGGAGGGAGGGCAGAAAGATAACAGCCCCTGGCGCCTCCCTCTCCCCCTGCAACACCTCTCCCTCTCGCGGAAGCTTGGCGAAGCCCTGCCGAGATCCCGCTACATCCACCACCACGCCGTCGTGCTACTGGATCTCCATCAACCTCTCCTTCCCCCTTGCTGGATCAAGAAGGAGGAGACGTCGCTGCTCCGTACGGGTGTTGAACACGGAGGTGCCGTCCGTTCGGCACTCGGTCATCGGTGATTTGGATCACGGCGAGTACGACTCCATCAACCTCGTTCGTTGGAACGCTTCCGCTCGCGATCTACAAGGGTATGTAGATGCACTCCTTTCCCCTCGTTGCTAGTATACTCCATAGATGGATCTTGGTGATGCGTAGGAAAATTTTTAAATTCTGCTGCGATCCCCAACAGTGGCATCATGAGCCAGGCCTATGCGTAGTTACTATGCACGAGTAGAACACAAAGCAGTTGTGGGCGTATATGTTGCCAATTCTTCTTGCCGCTACTAGTCTTATCTTGTATCGGCGGCATTGTGGGATGAAGCGGCCCGGACCGACCTTACACGTACGCTTACGTGAGACAGGTTCCACCGACTGACATGCACTAGTTGCATAAGGTGGCTAGCGGGTGTCTGTCTCTCCCACTTTAGTCGGAACGGATTCGATCAAAAGGGTCCTTATGAAGGGTAAATAGAAATTGGCATATCACGTTGTGGTTTTACGTAGGTAAGAAACGTTCTTGCTAGAAACCTATACAAGCCACGTAAAAACTTGCAACAACAATTAGAGGACGTCTAACTTGTTTTTGCAGCATGTGCTATGTGATGTGATATGGCCAGAAGATGTGATGAATGATATATGTGATGTATGAGATTGATCATATTCTTGTAATAGGAATCACGACTTGCATGTCGATGAGTATGACAACCGGCAGGAGCCATAGGAGTTGTCTTTATTTTTTGTATGACCTGCGTGTCATTTAATAACGCCATGTAAATTACTTTACTTTATTGCTAAACGCGTTAGCCATAGAAGTAGAAGTAATCGTTCGCATGGCAACTTCATGAAGACACAATGATGGAGATCATGATGATGGAGATCATGGTGTCATGCCGGTGACGAAGATGATCATGGTGCCCCGAAGATGGAGATGAAAGGAGCAAAATGATATTGGCCATATCATGTCACTATTTGATTGCATGTGATGTTTATCATGTTTTTGCATCTTATTTGCTTAGAACGAAGGTAGTAAGTAAGATGATCCCTTATAATAATTTCAAGAAAGTGTTCCCCCTAACTGTGCACCGTTGCGAAGGTTCGTTGTTTCGAAGCACCACGTGATGATCGGGTGTGATAGATTGTAACGTTCGCATACAACGGGTGTTGACGAGCCTAAAATGTACAGACATGGCCTCGAAACACACGCAATACACTTAGGTTGACTTGACGAGCCTAGCATGTACAGACATGGCCTCGGAACACGGAGGACCGAAAGGTCGAGCATGAGTCGTATAGAAGATACGATCAACACGGAGATGTTCACCGATCTTGACTAGTCCGTCTCACGTGATGATTGGACACGGCCTAGTTAACTCGGATCATGTTTCACTTAGATGACTAGAGGGATGTCTATCTGAGTGGGAGTTCATTGAATAATTTGATTATATGAACTTAATTATCATGAACTTGGTCTAAAATCTTTACAATATGTCTTGTAGATCAAACGGCCCACGTTGTCCTCTACTTCAACGCGTTCCTAGAGAAAACCAAGCTGAAAGATGATGGCAGCAACTATACGGACTGGGTCCGGAACCTGAGGATCATCCTCATAGCTGCCAAGAAAGATTATGTCCTAGAAGCACCGCTAGGTGAAGCACCAATCCGAGAGAACCAAGACGTTATGAACGCTTGACAATCACGTGCTGATGATTACTCCCTCGTTCAGTGCGGCATGCTTTACAGCTTAGAACCGGGTCTCTAAAAGCGTTTTGAGAAACATGGAGCATATGAGATGTTCGAAGAGCTGAAAATGGTTTTCCAACCTCATGCCCGGGTCGAGAGATATGAAGTCTCCGACAAGTTCTTCAGCTGTAAAATGGAGGAAAATAGTTCTGTTAGTGAGCACATACTCAGAATGTCTGGGTTACACAACCGCTTGTCTCAGCTGGGAGTTAATCTCCCGGATGACGCGGTCATTGACAGAATCCTTCAGTCGCTTCCACCTAGCTACAAGAGCTTTGTGATGAACTTCAATATGCAGGGGATGGAAAAAACCATTCCTGAGGTATATTCAATGCTGAAATCAGCGGAGGTGGAGATCAGAAAGGAACATCAAGTGTTGATGGTGAATAAAACCACTAAGTTCAAGAAGGGCAAGGGTAAGAAGAACTTCAAGAAGGACGGCAAGGGAGTTGCCGCGCCCGGTAAGCCAGTTGCCGGGAAGAAGTCGAAGAATGGACCCAAGCCTGAGACTGAGTGCTTTTATTGCAAGGGAAGTGGTCACTGGAAGCGGAACTGCCCCAAATACTTAGCGGACAAGAAGGCCGGCAACACCAAAGGTATATGTGATATACATGTAATTGATGTGTACCTTACCAGTACTCGTAGTAGCTCCTGGGTATTTGATACCGGTGTGGTTGCTCATATTTGTAACTCAAAACAGGAACTGCGGAATAAGCGGAGACTGGCGAAGGACGAGGTGACGATGCGCGTCGGGAATGGTTCCAAGGTCGATGTGATCGCCGTCGGCACGCTACCTCTGCATTTACCTACGGGATTAGTTTTAAACCTCAATAATTGTTATTTAGTGCCAGCTCTGAGCATGAACATTGTATCTGGATCTCGTTTAATTCGAGATGGCTACTCATTTAAATCCGAAAATAATGGTTGTTCTATTTATATGAGAGATATATTTTATGGTCATGCCCCGCTGGTGAATGGTTTATTCTTGATGAATCTCGAACGTGATGTTACACATATTCATAGTGTGAATACTAAAAGATGTAAAGTTGATAACGATAGTCCCACATACTTGTGGCACTGCCGCCTTGGTCACATTGGTGTCAAGCGCATGAAGAAGCTCCATGAAGACGGACTTTTGGAGTCTCTTGATTATGAATCATTTGACACGTGCGAACCATGCCTCATGGGTAAGATGACCAAGACTCCGTTCTCCGGAACAATGGAGCGAACAACCAATTTATTGGAAATCATACATACCGATGTGTGCGGTCCAATGAGTGTTGAGGCTCGCGGAGGATATCGTTATGTTCTCACTCTCACTGATGACTTAAGTAGATATGGGTATGTCTATCTAATGAAACATAAGTCTGAAACATTTGAAAAGTTCAAGGAATTTCAGAGTGAGGTTGAGAATCAACGTGACAAAAAAATAAAATTCTTACGATCAGATCGTGGTGGAGAATATTTAAGTCACGAATTTGGTACGCACTTAAGGAAATGTGGAATCGTTTCACAACTCACGCCGCCTGGAACACCTCAGCGAAACGGTGTGTCAGAACATCGTAATCGCACTCTATTAGATATGGTGCGATCTATGATGTCTCTTACCGATTTACCGCTCTCATTTTGGGGCTATGCTTTAGAGACTGCTGCATTCACTTTAAATAGGGCTCCGTCGAAATCCGTTGAGACGACACCGTATGAATTATGGTTTGGGAAGAAACCTAAGCTGTCGTTTCTAAAAGTTTGGGGATGTGATGCTTATGTCAAGAAACTTCAACTTGAAAAGCTCGAACCCAAGTCGGAAAAATGCGTCTTCATAGGATACCCTAAGGAAACCATTGGGTATACCTTCTACCTCAGATCCGAAGGCAAGATCTTTGTTGCCAAGAATGGGTCCTTTCTGGAGAAAGAGTTTCTCTCGAAAGAATTGAGTGGGAGGAAAGTGGAACTTGATAGTCACCCCTTCCGAACCGAAAAGTAGCGCAGCGCGGGAAGATGTTCCTGTGGTGCCTACACCGACTGGGGAGGAAGTTAATGATGATGATCATGAAGCTTCGGATCAAGTTACTGCTGAACTTCGTAGGTCCACAAGGACACGTTCCGCACCAGAGTGGTACGGCAACCCTGTCCTGGAAATCATGTCGTTAGACAACGGTGAACCTTCGAACTATGAAGAAGCGATGGCGGGCCCGGATTCCGACAAATGGCTAGAAGCCATGAAATCCGAGATAGGATCCATGTATGAAAACGAAGTATGGACTTTTGACTGACTTGCCCGATGATCGGCGAGCCATAGAAAATAAATGGATCTTTAAGAAGAAGACAGACGCGGATGGTAATGTGACCATCTATAAGGCTCGACTTGTCGCTAAGGGTTATCGACAAGTTCAAGGGGTTGACTACGATGAGACTTTCTCACCCGTAGCGAAGCTGAAGTCCGTCCGAATCATGTTAGCAATTGCCGCATACTATGATTATGAGATATGGCAGATGGACGTCAAAACGGCATTCCTTAACGGCTTCCTTAAGGGAGAATTGTATATGATGCAGCCGGAAGGTTTTGTCGATCCTAAGAATGCTGACAAAGTATGCAAGCTCCAGCGCTCAATCTATGGGCTGGTGCAAGCATCTCGGAGTTGGAACATTCGCTTTGATGAGATGATCAAAGCGTTTGGGTTTACACAGACTTATGGAGAAGCCTGTGTTTACAAGAAAGTGAGTGGGAGCTCTGTAGCATTTCTCTTATTATATGTGGATGACATACTATTGATGGGAAATGATATAGAATTCTTGGAATGTATAAAGGCCTATTTGAATAAGTGTTTTTCAATGAAGGACCTTGGAGAAGCTGCTTATATATTGGGCATCAAGATCTATAGAGATAGATCAAGACGCCTCATTGGTCTTTCACAGAGTACGTACCTTGACAAGATATTGAAGAAGTTCAAGATGGATCAGTCCAAGAAAGGGTTCTTGCCTGTATTGCAAGGTGTGCAATTGAGCACGGCTCAATGACCGACCACAACAGCCCCTGGCGCCTCCCTCTCCCCCTGCAACACCTCTCCCTCCCGCTTGTGCTTGGCGAAGCCCTGCCGGGATCCCGCTACATCCACCACCACGCCGTCGTGCTGCTGGATCTCCATCAACCTCTCCTTCTCCCTTGCTGGATCAAGAAGGAGGAGACGTCGCTGCTCCGTACGTGTGTTGAACACGGAGGTGCCGTCCGTTCGGCACTCGGTCATCGGTGATTTGGATCACGGCGAGTACGACTCCATCAACCTCGTTCATTGGAACGCTTCCGCTCGCGATCTACAAGGGTATGTAGATGCACTCCTTTCCCCTCGTTGCTAGTATACTCCATAGATGGATCTTGGTGATGCGTAGAAATTTTTTTAAATTCTGCTGCGATCCCCAACAGCGAAAACAAATGACTTCCGACATGTAGATGCACTCCTTTCCCCTCGTTCTTCACAACTCTCGGGTTTTTGCGTAATCCCCTATGAAACGTCTGCTGATCAAATCATAGCTTCTTCCAATATTTCTTCTTTGAGTGAGTTCTTGATCCTTATTAATTCCTGGCCCTGTGGGTTGTGGTCCCACTTCAATTCTTGCATAGCTTTAACTCATCATTGGAGTTGCAATTGTTCCATATTCCTACATTACACCTCCGTTAAGTCCAATGTTACTTCATTCCTTCATACTCTTGATGTAATCAAAATATCGCAATAAAACTCATACTCATTTTTTTTCCAAACTCCACTCTGCGGAATAAATTTTCCTTTCCATACTTCAGGTGTTCTCACAGGGCACTACCACCCTTAAAATGCACAAGTTCTTCCATGGACCATATTTCTCATATCCTCGAAAATGGTCAAAATCTTTGTTCATAGGGTAACAACTCATAAAATTTAACGTATGAAATCATGACACAGTAACTTTAATGACTTCATGAATTTATTACAATATCTGAGCACCCATTACATGAATCTTCCCATTGTACTCATGGAAATAAATTTGCTTCCTACTACACTTATTACCCATATCAAGATCTCAACTACTCAGCTCCAGCCTTCATCTGATCTGAACATTCCCTAGCCAAATGTCCTGCTTCCTTGCAGCGAAAACAAATGACTTCCGACATGTCTCGGGGCTTCTTTGTGATTATGTAGGCTCCTTGGATTCTTTGCTTCTTTTCTGGACATTTACTAGCGTAATGACCTAAATCCTTGCACCTGTAACAAGTGATATGACTCAGGTCCTTCTTTGCAGAAGTTGGGTTGTTCTGGGGTTGCCTTCGTTTTCTCTTCATGGATTTCTCTGTAATGATCAGAGCTTCTATTTCCTGAGGGTCAAACTTCACTTCTGTTGTCGGGAAGTCTCTGAGATACTCTTGGCTTTCCTTCGTGCAATACTCTGAAAAATGTCCTTCTTCTCCACATGAGTAGCAGGCTTGGGCGAAAAATCTGTTTAGGCCTTCACCATCAGGATCTTCAATAACTTCCTCCATCACGAGTTCTTCTAAACTTTCCCTGAGGGCTTCTTTCATGGCTTCCTTACGCTGCTTGGTAATTTCGTGTACCTTGGGGTAAATCTGACATTGAGCAGGGTAGTGCGTAGTTCCTTCACATAGGAAACAAGTAACCTGCCCAGTTATGCATTCTTCAGCTGGGTGATTTCCATCACAATGAGGGCATCCATCCTTGTGTTCTTCATTGGTGTGTCCTATTTCTCCGCAAATCTTGCAGGCACAAGGTTTCTTCATCGGGTTAGCCCAGTGCTTCCGGATGAGACGGGATCTTAACAGAGTCTTCTTGAATTCCTCCCAAGTTCTTGCTCCGTTGCATCCTTGTATGGCTTGATGCATTTTCCACCAGGTTGCAGCACTTTTTCTAAAGTACCGAAGAGCGTATTGAACCTCATACTTGCTTCCAATCAAGTTGTTCCTGAAGTGATCCTCCATATTCTGAATCCATAGTTCTACCTCCCGTTGAGTCATCGGTCAAGAGAATACTAGTCCTTCTTCATTCACCATCTATTGGATCCAAAGGTTTTGGGATGAGATATGGGAGGTAGAGAGAGATACACACAATACAAACAATAATTTTGAAAATGGGTTTTATTTGTGGTTGTCGAGAAACATCACACAAATTACAGCTCACAAATCGTCGCATCTAACGTAAGTATATAACAGGGGTTTGGTCTTCTAAAGATCAATTAATTCTCCAGATTCCCCAAATTCTTCAAGTCTTCACAGTCTTTAACTGGTGTAGCTTCTTTCTTCGAAATGTATCATGAAATCTTCTTTACTCTGAACAGGTCATCGGTTGTCCGATATCTTGTCCTTCTTGGAGCGGCTTCAGTTGATCCTCCGTGTGGTCAAAAGGGAAAGGGTATATTCTAACTATTTGAGGTAAGAGAGGATATTTGTTAAAATCAGAAAAGATGAGAAGTAATGGATTCTTTTGAAAATAAAGTTTTAGAGATTTCCTATCCTAGGGGCTTTCCGATTTCTAGGGCCACGTCCTACAGTCAACATGTGCTCTGATACCAGCGACCCGACCTCAGACGGTCAAGTCTCTGTGTATCTGTGCCATCCCTGGATCAGTATGCTGGCACACACAGTACATCAATGTATATATCAAAGTGCAATCACATGTATAAATAACGTAAAACTGATATATACCTCATAAGTCTCAGCGGAAACAAACAATCGGGTGTGGAGTCCCATCAACGCCATCGGCAGGTTGAGTGTAGACCGTAACCCAATCAATGAAACTCACTCGTCGTAGAAATAATCCTGCAACATGATACGTTGCAGCCGTGTAGGTCAGTACATTGAATGTACCGGCAAGATCACTGTAATAAAAACAGATGATAAACTATACTATATGCAATATGGCTTTGTGGCTCTGTATCTGAGTTTTGTTTGCGTAAAAGCTGGTTTTATTTTCCTATAACAAAGGAACATCAGGAGTCTATACTATGGAGTTTTCTATCATGACATGGTTCCGCCAACCGATGTCTCATAGCCCAAAATCATCATAACTTGCCCACAATTATGTTACCAGTCCGGTGTTGAGAGTTCCGAGATAGATCCATGTCCAGAGGCTCAAGTTGTCCGTAACCGGGGACACGGCTAATCGATTAGGTTTGAACCCTCTGCAGAGGTTTGTACACTTTACCCGCAAGATTGGATCCCTCCCTTTTCGTCCTTGCACTTCATGATGTTTGAGAACAGGATGATCGAAACATGGTCTTCCAAAGAGTTCCCCTGACCACTGTCCGGTGCTCATCCAACCCTATCGTAGTTCTACATCTGCTAGCACCGTCCCAGCCAGAGTCACCATTAAGGTCAACCAAGCCAAAGCCCATAGTGACTTGCGGTTGCACAGGTAAGCTTCTGGGCATGAAGTATTCTTCCGTCTCTTTGAGTCTGGGTGAAGCTTTCCGCAAGATGTCATGGCGCTTCTCCATGCATCCCGGCCATCCACTGGTTTCTCCAGGGTGCCCGTCAACCGTCCTTCACCTAGTAGTGTGTATTGAATTCTTGTCTCGAGTCTCGAAATCTTGAGGTCTTGGAGTCCTGAAGATGCAGTCCTTGCCGATGCCATCATGAATTTGTCATCATTGACGTGGAGTCCTCCATTCTCACACCACTCCCAAAAACTCATACCAACCCCGTCTACTATAGCGTAGCATTGAAACTAAACAACGTCCCGGGCGGTAACAGGGAGATGGGGTCCTACCTCATGCATTCTACTCAACTACAAGATTCAATAACACTACTGGAGGGAGTGTTAAAAGGGTGCTACTACATGCAAATAAAACATAGGTATGAAAAAGATGGTCAAAGTGAACTTGCCTGGTGTTACTTGGTGAAGATATCAACGCTCTCGAAAATAACTTATACTATCCGTCACTTCGTTGAAAATCTATAATCAAACATAGCATTCATATAAGCAAACATACTAGCAAGCAATTCTAACACTTACAATAAAATCAACAAATAAAAATGCAAATCATCAAGGGACACCAAATAAAAACCAGAGAAAAACTACACCACAAAACTACTAAAGAAAACTCGAAGACATAACACAAAACAGTTTTGTCCTAAGTAAAAACTTAACAACAATTAAAACACTAAACTAATAAATTAACAGAAAAATAAAATTTAAATCAACTAAGTTAACAGAAAGTATTTTTCATAAAGTTTTACTAGCAAAAGGAAACACATAAAAAGCTAAATTAAAACTCTAATTATGCTTAAAACAAAACTAGTAAGAAAAAGAAATAAAACATTTTATTATTCTGTAAATAAAAGTTCACCCTCTGTAACTACAGAAAGATATCCGAAATAAAATATAACAGAGGTGAAAATAAATATTAAAATAATTAAAACAACAGAAAACAGCAGAAAGTTAAAAATAACTAGCGCAGTGTTGTTTTCGTGAAAAGCTAATTTTAATAAAATCTATAAATACCCAAAATAATCCTACTTCTAGGCAAGGGCAAAACAAATCAGTGGCAAAAAGAATCGGCTAAAAATATTAATTCTAGCTCATTTTATAGCAGAAATACTAATCTGAATAAAACTCATAAAAACAATTTTTTAAAAACTAAAACATGGCCGAAATTATTTTATACAGAAACTTTAGGAAATTTGCAGACTAGATCAAAAAGAATCAATCAAAAACTCTAAATAACCTAAGAGATATAGAATTTACGAAACTGAAACTTTTCTGTTTTAAAAACAGAAACGAAAAAAAAAAACATCGGGCACTAGCTACGTGGCCTACTGCTATTGGGCCAGGGAGGTGGGCGATCTGAACTATTTAGCGCTCGGTCGTAAAATAACAGAAACGCGTACGGGCTAAAACAGAAACATCGAGCGGCTAAACCGGCTAGACCTGAACCGATCTAAACCGAATAAAAACCGTAACAAACCGGAACTAAACCGATCTAATTTAAAAAAAAGTAACCGTTCGTTAGATCTAATCTATGTCGTCAATAACAGATCGGACGGTGGAGGTTGCTTACAGCGGTGGTGGGGTCTCCGGCGGTGGCGGCGTCTCCAGCGGTGGCGGCTCGGACGTCGGTGGTGGTGGTGCTCCGGTCGTCGGCGATGGAGATGGAGGGGTCGGGGCGATGTAGCGGGCGACGACGAGTCCAACGGTGGTCGTGGAGTCGGAGGAGATGGTCGGAGGCGGTCGACGGCGAGCTCGAGGCGGCGGATGGCGTTGGTGATCAACAACGATGGCGATCCGGTGGTTTTGAGGCTCAGGCGAGTTGTTGGGAAGGTGTAGTCGAGGGAGGGGATCACGATGGTGGTGGCGGCGGGTCTCGGGGAGGTTGGAGGCGGGCTCTAGGGCATCAATGGTGCGGCGGCGGTGCTCGGCTCCGGCGAGAGATTACGGGCGAGGCAAGGGGTTTCAGCGAGGGGAAAGGATGGGAACGGGTCGAGGAGGAGGGGTATATATAGGGGGAGGGGTTCTTGGAGGAGGGGGCGAATCGGGAGATCGCGATCCCGAGAAGTTCGGGATTCCGGCGGCGGCGATGCCCTGCGTGGCTTGCGGAAGGAGGAAGAAACAGCGGGCGGGGCGATCGGGCAGTGGGGTCCATGCGTCAGCGGCAGCGGGAGGCGAGCGAGAGGTCGGGCGACCGAGGAGAAACGCCTTCGGGCGCGAGAGGTGTGGAGGTGGGCCGGCTGGCGCTGTTCGGGCTATGGTCTCGCCTGGCCTGCTGGGTGGGCCGGTTGGCCTGCCTGGTGGACGCAGCTTTGTCTTTTTTAATAAAAAAACAACGACAAAAGAAACAAAACAAATAAAAACACATTTTTATATAGGCATATAATATATCAGAATTTTCAGAAACATAATTCCTACAGCATGAACTATTTATCAAATTCAAACAAAATTCAAATAAAATCAAAAAAATTCAAACAGCACTGCTATTGCAATAAAACTCAATAAAAATCATTTTTAAAATACCAAAATGATTTCAAATTTATTTTCTCCTAAATTTACATTGAAGGTAATCATTTTACCCTGGTTTCCATTTATTTATTTTTAGGAGAAAATTAATTTGAATAAAATCCAAATAATTTCAAATTGAAAGGGAGTTTCAAAATACTTCCAAATGATTTTCAATTTGATTCTTTGTAACTTCCAACTCATATTTCATATAATCGAAGAAGTCATTTTATCTTATCTAGTTAAAATCATTGAGTTGCATAAAGTTTTCGAATTTCAAATATTTCCAAATGGAATTCAAATCTTTCAAAATCTTTTTTCATTTATTTAAATGGAAGAAGTCATATCATCTTCACTCTAGGGTTTTTGTGATGAAATGAATTTGAATTCATGGAGATCATAAATGCAAGGTGAAAGTTTGGGAAAGTCATTTCATTCCCTCTCATTTAACTTCAAGAAAAGTTTTAAATTTCACTCAATTTCACACAATCAGTCACACAACAATCAAACAAACAAGCATAAATATTTATTTAATATAGCATTCCAAAATTTAGAATTTTGAGATGTTACACCGGCGGAGGAGAGCCGCCAGAGGACGGAGCCAAGCACAACAATACTAGAGGACATACGCCACTGATTTGACAATTTGGTTACCAGCCACAAACTGTATTGGCCATATATATATCGTCCACGAATGGTGATGCATTATTTTGTTAATCTCGATCGCGACAAGGTCCACTACGTTTTCTCGGCTAGCTAGAAACAAATAAGATAAAAAAAAGTAGGCGATTGGTGTACGGATATCGCCGTAACCACTAATATTGTCGCACCTACGTACCGGCCACATAAACAAAACACAAGAAGAAAAACGGATGCGTTGTACGGACGGCGATCTGGCGTGGCAATCACGGGCAGCCGAAATTGACCGTTTGGATTTGAATATTCGCCTTTTTCAGGATAATATTCGCTTTTATCCATCGAACGACTCTCGATGCTGGACCATCACATGTATAATCGGAGTAGAAAATATACTGGCACACGAGTAATTAGCCATGATTTCATTAACATTCGTTTCATACTCTCTCCGGTTCAAAATAATCGTCGCATTTTGAACTAAAGTTCAGCCATAGTTCAAAACTGCAACACTTATTATGGATGTGAGGGAATACTATATATATCGTAGCGATAAGTTTATTTATTTTTTTGTCCTTTTTTTTGCGGGGAAGGAACTTTTCATTCATCAACCGTGGTGATTACATTCAGAGATGACGATGCTAGCTATTTTGACCGGGGAGTTTCGAAGTCAACAGGCAGTGCGCTCTTGCGAGCGCCCCATACAAGCAAGGGTGTGACTCGCTACATTTGCACACCTGCTAATCTTAGCTAGATTGGTGTTTTTTTCATGAGTCAGAATCCTTTTGATCTCATTAATCTGGTTCGCATACCTCGATCGCTCCATATCTTTAGATTGCACCATCTTCAACAATTCGGTGCAGTCCGTTTCAACAACCAACGGCAAGCTGGACCAATGAAGAGCAAGCCGAAGCCCCTCGTCCATAGCTGCCATCTCCGCTTCTAGAGGGCCCCCACAATTGAAGAGCATCCGCGTCGCGGCGGCGAAGATGACTGCGCCTTCATGATCACGCAAAATCATCCCAGTCCCGGCTGTACCATCCTCCTTCAGAGAAGCACCGTCAACATTCAATTTAGCATAGTTCACATCAGGGGTCTTCCATTGAGGCGTGGCTATTAGTTCACATATTCAGTTTTTTGTCCCATTGATGATAAGCTAGATTGGCTGTCCCCGTGCCCACCTAGACTCCACGCAGCCAGGTGAATTGGTGCTATCATGCATGCAGACAAACATTCAAGCAACCAAACAACATGCATAACATGGTTTTCGCTAGCATCTGCTCAGCTAGGCCCAACTAAGCCACTGATGCATTGCACAAATAATGTACACAACTAAACATGCCCCGCCGATAAGCTCGGCCGGCTGGCCAGGTGCCCGCGCCCGTGCGTGCCCCTCTGGACTCCACGCAGCCAGACCAAGCCGAAAAAAATAGAACGCACGAGGCCACGTCAGCGCGCCCTCGTGTCGACGCCCGCGAGCAGAGGCGGCCGGCGAGGCCAACCCCAACCACCACTCCGCCCCTCCCTTTCCCTCGCCTTTTCGCCCCCCATCAATGGCTCCCTCCCCCTCCTTCTAGAAGCAGGCCCCGCCTCCGCCCGCCCGCCCGCCTGCCCCACCACCCGTGCTAGTGCTAGTGGTAGTGTATCGGGTTCCCCTTCCTCCCTCCCATCGCCCGCTCGCTCGCTTTCTGCCTTTCCCCCGCTCGATCGGTGGCGGTGGCGGTGGTGGAGAAAGTTGAGGAGGGGGCCGGCCGGGTAGCCAGCGCACGGGGAAAAGGAGGGGCGGAGGGGGACGCACGCAAAGGCAGATATACTTTCTTTCCACCGCCGGCCTCCCGGAGGAGTTCCGATTCCCCCCCCCTCTTTTTCTCTCTCTCTTTCTTGCTCTGCTCTGCTCTCTTCTTTCTCTCTCTCTTTCTTGCTCTGCTCTGAAAGTTGATTGGCCGGTTCATCTCCGGCGGCTCGATTCGAGGTCTGGTCCGGCGAGTGAGTCGCCATGGGGAACTGCTGGGGCGCCAAGATCAGCTCCGACAGCTCCTCCTCCTCCCCTTCAGGTGCGTTCCTGCGTCTTCCTCCCTCCGCCTCCTCATGCTATTTTACAAATCTTTTTACCACTACTATACTAGCAGTACCACTAGTAGTTCATAACTAATCTGTGCCCAGAGGGTCGAACAAACAAATCCTGAATGAAAAACAAGGGCTCAGCAAACCATTTCTCTCTCTCTCTCTCTCTCTCTCTCTAATCTGGTGGTTTGGTTTGTGCTGACTTCGTGCTCTGCATCTCTTCTCTCCTTCCCGAAACGAGTCCTAGCTTATGCCGGTTTCGGTCCAATCCAACTGGTTCAACATGGGGCAAACACTAGGTTCAGTTAACTTAATCTGGTTCCTACCAAATATCAAGTAGAAACTTAACAAATTACTTCATGTGTAAGGAATCATCCTCCTTCAGAAAACTCAACAAATCACTGGTCTGTGTTAACTCTCTAGTACTTTGCGTCTCCTCACTCTTTGCGGGAACTAAAACTAAAGCTGGGTTATGCTGATTTCGTTCCGTTTAATCGGCTCAAGAGTCAAGATTGGCGAGTCACTAAATTCAGTCCAGCACAAACTTAATTTGCCACCCAGGAAAATTCAGTCCCTCCTATGGAAAATCTGTCGTGAGCTTGGACTCTTCCTCTTGACCTGCTTCATGTGTAAGGAATCATGCCTTTCCGTTCTGGGCCTAGGGGAGAGGAAGCTTCCGATGTAAAATGCTTCACTTAACTTTATCTGACTTTTCCTCTGATTTTTCTGAGTGCCCAGTTCAAATAAGACATAGAGGAAAGCTCAAATTTTGATGCTACTTTTGGCTAAATCCACGTGCTTTCCTTCAAAGTTATTGACTGTCCTGTTTTGGATGTTCAGTTTTCCTTTCCTAAGCGAAACTAAAGAGCGAAATGCATATTTAGTTCGACCTAACTTATCCATGATGAACCTATTTTCTGTTCAATGTTAGGCAGATAAGATAAATGATAAGGGACATCAACTTATTTATGCTAAAATGTGAGTGAATAATCTCTGAAAGTCTGAACCATCATCCTATAATGATCAGGGACAAATTCCAAGTATGCTAGTAGGAATGGGGCGGCCTTGAGCAGCTCCAGCAGCTATGCCTCCGCGGCGTCAGTGCCACGGAGCGAGGGGGAGATTCTGGAGTCAGCGAATGTCAAGGCCTTCTCTTTCAATGAGCTGAGGACCGCCACGAGAAACTTCCGGCCAGACAGTGTGCTAGGAGAGGGAGGGTTCGGGTCAGTCTTCAAGGGGTGGATCGATGAGAAGACCCTCACCCCAACCAAGCCTGGCACCGGGATGGTCATTGCTGTGAAGAAGCTTAATCAGGAAAGCTATCAGGGCCATAGGGAATGGCTGGTTAGTGACAATTTTGCCTGTTGGAAATGGGATTTCTAGCTTCTTTCAGTTTTGCATTGTGTCTGACATGCTCTTCCTTTGGGCGCAGGCTGAAGTGAATTACCTCGGACAACTATCACACCCGAATCTTGTAAAGCTCGTTGGGTACTGTGTCGAAGACGAACAGCGGCTTCTCGTCTACGAGTTCATGCCTCGTGGGAGTTTGGAGAATCATCTCTTTAGGAGTAAGTGCCTGGCCTTTTACTTTCCCTATCTGCTGGGTGTTAATTCTACAGTTTTGAAGCAATGATGCTAAAAGTGTTCCAACATTCAGGGAGTACACATTTCCAGCCGCTCTCCTGGAACCTTCGGATGAAAATTGCCCATGGAGCAGCAAAAGGGCTCGCGTTTCTCCACAGTGACAAGGCCAAAGTCATCTACCGCGATTTCAAAACCTCTAATATCCTCCTAGATGCGGTATATATGTCCACAGCCTTGAAGGATCTTTTCCTTTGTGTCCGCAAAATATCTCTATCGGTTGATCTGACAGGCACGCAATTTCTTCTTCAGAACTATGACGCGAAGCTCTCAGATTTCGGCCTGGCGAAGGACGGACCGACCGGTGACAAGAGCCATGTGTCCACAAGGGTGATGGGGACATATGGGTATGCTGCACCAGAATACCTTGCAACAGGTAGGTTGGTTATTCCACTTTCAGAATCCTCAGCTGCACAAATATCTTGCTGAAAATCTAACCACGCCTACCTGAATCATGATTGCGTTGTCAGTCTGGTTGCGTCATCGACCAAGATGCCAAACTTAACTAATTTTTCGGCTACAACTTTTTAATTCTCATGTGCCCAAATATCTTGCTGAAAATCTAAACACACCTACCTGAATCGCGATTGCATTGTCACCCCGGTTGCGTCATCAACCATCATGCCGAACTTAAAATTAATTTTCCTGCTACAACATTTCCATTATCAGGCCACCTGACCACGAAGAGCGACGTGTACAGCTTCGGCGTGGTCCTGCTGGAGATGCTTTCGGGGCGGCGCGCGGTGGACAAGAACCGGCCGACCGGCGAGCACAACCTGGTGGAGTGGGCGCGGCCGTACCTGACGAGCAAGCGGCGCATCTTCCGTGTCCTGGACCCCCGGCTGGGCGGGCAGTACTCCCTCGCCAAGGCCCAGAAGGCCGCGTCGCTGGCGCTGCAGTGCCTCTCGGTGGACTCGAGGAACAGGCCGAGCATGGAGCAGGTCGTCGTGGCGCTGGAGCAGCTCCACGACGCCAAGGAGGGAGGGAACAGCCCTCGCCCGCAGCTGCAGAGAAAGCCGAGCAGCAACCGGGGCCTGAACGGCTCGAGATCGTCGTCGACCAAGGGGAACAACAAGAAGCCCGCCTCACCGAGACCGGTTTGACCGGTCGAGTGGGATCACACAGCATAATCTACTAGAGAGATGCGTTGAGGTGTAATGTATGTATGGTATAATAGGGTTTTAGAGTGGCGATCTGCGAAGAGGCAGCGGATTTGTGAATGTTTTGTGCCTGTGTTGTAGGGATGTATCTTTGCAGCTTCTAGTGTTGGTGTGTACAGCTTGTATCTATCCGGTTGTAGCTAGTCTGTATGTAGCTCTTTTTGTCAATGCTTGGATGCTTTGGTCTGATTTATGAGGTCCAGAGGTTTTGTTTACATCATCTGATTTAGATGCATGCACCCTGTTAAACCAAACCCTTAAAATATGAAGATGAACAGTGTAAGTGATCTAAACGCTCTTATATTTCTTTAGAGGAGTATTGTGTAAGTACATAGTTGTCACTTCATTTGTCAAATGTGAATGAACAATTATATTAGTGTTTTAGCAGAGCAGGCCATGACTTCCATGGGTCAACTGTTCTTCTTTGCCTTAGGGATGTTGACCATTTTGTTCATATCATAAGTACTAGTATATGTTCCAGAGAAAGTTGGGGAAATCACCTTCTGTAATTTTAAACAGTTGGCCACGTTGATCTTTTTTATTTACTTGGTGGGTTCAGCCAAATTATCCTTGTTTTTTTAGGGGTTTCAGCCAAATTATTGTCTGGGCAAGCGTACGGCGGCGGCCCAAGGCAGAGCACGCAGCTCAGCCGCCAAAACAGAGCTCGCCCGCGCTCCCCTCCGGCCCAAGTGCCGCTCCTCCTCCTCGGCCGACGCCGGCGCCGGTGGATGGCTCCGCCGCGCCAAATCGAGCCCCTCACGCCGCGAGCCGCTCCTCCTCATCCTCAGCCTGCAATCCCGGCCGAGCGCCGATCCCCGCCGCCGTCAGGCTCCTCCGATCCGCGGGCGATCGCTGGGGCGCCAAGATCAGCCCCGGCTCCTCCTCCCGTTCCTTTAGGTGCGCGTTTTTATTCTTCAGTAAAATAGTACTATACTTTGATAGATAGATTTCAGACTGCTGTACTAAATTAACTGACTAGCAAAGCTGATGGATAGATTTCACCTTCTATGTTCCTGTTGGATGGTAAAATTTGACATGTGCTCTTCACCGAGGTAATCAGCTACTGTAAATAGTATTCTGGCGTCCGACCAGGTTAACACTCACCATAACAAACGGACAGGCTATCGCAATCTGAATGTCTTGATGATGAGCTATACTAATTGCAAAACCATATGAAAACATCCTTCTGGACAATGTTAGCCTCCGCCATTATTTATATTACTATTATTGCAGGCACTAATGCAATGGAGAGATTCTCAATTGTGTTTCCTCATGATATAGTTACTGAGAGTAAACACCATCTGTCAGCTTCATGGATCCTACAATTTTGTTTTATGCACCACCTGTACATTGCATCCTCAGTCGGGCATTTATATGCCTTGAATGGAACAATGAAATATCGATGATGGTATTCATATTATAAGGTGAACGGAGAGTATCATATTAATCTTGATGATGGTATCCATATTATTAGGTGAACGGAGAGTACTCTGAAGAGCAGGCTTTGCTTTGTTTTGCAAGGATGGAAATGCCGATGCTCAGTCATTCAGAAAAAATATATATTCCAGTGGTATGTTCAAGCTTAGTGTAATTACTGTCTTCTTCGTTCTTGGTTTGTTACAATCGTATAAAATAGCACTCAAACAACTTAATAAAAATTGACACCAGGTGCTTGGTGCCAGAGACCTTGCACAAACGCCTGCATGCCATATCATCTGATTAGAGACGCTACAGAATAATAAGTCGAGGAACATGTGATTAGATAAGAGATAGGAGAAAATAATAGAATAGTCAAACAATCCAAATCAGAATAGGAGAAGCATTGGGCATACATTGTATATCTCACTCTCACCCACAATCTACTCACATATGCCCCACCAGCAACTTCAAGGTGTTATAATTTCCCCCTTGAAATTACCAAATACTTCTATCATTCTAATTTTCTCTAATAATTTAAACTTCTACCCTTAAGACAGATGGGCGCGGCAACGCGCACATTTCTGTTCTAGTGGACATCGTATGAGCCGTCCAAACCAGGGATGAGTCAGACCTCTTCTCTTTAGGGACCTTTCGACGGCCTTTGTCTTCTCCGGAGCGGTTGCGGCTTTTCCCTTGAGGGAAGGAATTTTCAGCTGTTGAGCACGAAAAAGGGAGCCCGGGCACGAGATCTCAGCCGTTCTCGCCTCAGAGGAGGGGCCCACGTTCCCTGTCATCGGCTCCTCGGAGGACACACTGATAGAGTACTGAGGGCCCCTTGTCCCGGAGGCGCTCACGTACATGATTGACTAGCAAGCCTCCCAACTGCCAGGAAATGGAAAGCTGAGATGCAAAGGAAGTAAGGAACATAAAACAAGCAACCAACGGGAGGAAAGAGTTAGCGCACGTGGAAGACAGAAAGCCGGCACAAGCCCATAGTAGGAAGGCACGTGCCATCATAGGCGGCTCACGGTTGCTGGTCTGGCGCACCTTTGACATGATTCGCAAGGCTGTGAGCCCTGCTTAGCACCTCCTTACCGAGGTACCATGGGATGTCACCCAAGGTGGTCAGTGCCCACAAGGGTTGACATCTCAAGTGCGCGGGCTAGATTCGACTCATGATGACTCATCCATGACCCCCCTTCCCAAGAGCCCTTTGCTCACCAAGGCCGAGATGAGAGGCTCTAGAGCCCGGGCCGCTTTTAGGTCCACCTGAGAAAGGATCTCCTCCTAGGTTGATGGCTCCCTAGTGATGAACGCCATCACGCCATCAGGGCCTGCATTGGCGCAGTAGAACCGTAGGTTGTGCCAACCCATGTTTAAGGAAGGGGCGGTGATCTGCGGCGCCCCCTTGATGCTCCTCCTGGTGAAGCAAGGGCATCTGACTTGAGAGAGCTCTTCCTTGGAGAAGTAAAGCTTAGTGAAAAATAGAGCTTTCCATAAAAGCAAAGTCGGGCTTGACCCCCAAGAAGCCTTCATAGAACGCGATGAACTCGATCACTTGAAGGACCCTGTTGGGATTCAGGTTGTGGATCTCCAGCTCATAATACTGGAGCAACCCACGAAGGAAGGGGTGGACCGTGAGAGAGAATCCCCTCTTGAAAAGGGGGCTAAAGATCATCACCCACGCCCTCTAAAGGTTGTGGGGTACTCTCCTTTCTCGGGTTAGCGCCACTGAAGATCTTGGGGGAAGACAGCCAAACCTTGCAACCTGTCCATCTCGTCGAGGGAGAAGGAGGAGCGTCTCCAAATGACGGGCTCCCTCGCCCCTCTCTCCTTGCTGGAGGTCACCTATGGAGCCCTCGCCGTTTCAGAGGACTCTTCCCCATCCACGACGTCCTCCTCCGCAACTTCTTCTCCTCCCCGGCGTCGGCAAGTTCAACGCCGGGCATCGGCCCACGTGCCGCATCTAATGTCGCCCCTGCCTTGAGCTTAGAATGCAGAATGATTGTGTCCGGCTGCCCCCTCGATTCGGCCGCTGGCGAGGCCGATGTGGGGATAACCATTACTGATGGAACTCCCGGTGTGAGGATCGGGGACAAAGGGGAAGATGGCTCCATGAGAGCTCGAGGTGAGCCGTGGAAATGCATGGCGGTGGCACTTGAGTGCGGAGGACGCGGCGAAGGAGATGCAAACTCCTATGGGGGAAGTTGGGGAAGAGATGTGATGGACCCTACCGCTTCTTCGCGACCCCCCTTAAATAAAGCGGGGGAGGTCGAAAGAGTTCCATACCCGAGGCGTCGTCAGGCGTCACGATGCGGCCAGTCAAAGCTTTGATGTGACAAGACATGTCAGTGACCCTCGGTCCTGCTGATGCCATCAATACACTTTATTCGCGGAACTGAACCGAACCCACTAATAGCACGAGGTGTCTCGAGAACCTCCCAAAAG
>NC_057796.1:13478893-13492270 GCF_018294505.1 Triticum aestivum
GGGGGGGGGGGGGACGGAGGTCGGGGAGTTAGGATGCTACCATTGGACGGAGCACCACAGAAGGATCAGGCAGACAACAAGTCTCGCGGCGTCCCGCCCGAGGACGCGGAGGTGCAAGGGGGCTACTAATGAGGGATCTGAAGATCAAGGCGCCCTTGAAGGATGTGTAACTATGTTACTGGGATTGTGGTGCAGCTGCCATATGAGCGGCGGGTGGCAAATAATGTTGAACTTGTTCATGACGGTGATACTAGCAACACTAATGCTAGTACCATAAGGTTCTAAAGCTACTATAGTATGATTGAACTCTAGTTTGGTCTGGACTTGCTCTATATATATGTTCTTAGCAGAATTGAACTCTAGTTTGGTCTGGACTTGCAAGACTATGAAATCTAGTCATCTGTTCGTAATTAGTGTGTAATCCATAATGCTTTACACACGATGCTCCACAACCAAATGTATGTGATGTTTCCTTTCATCGCACACAATTACTTTAGCACAATAGTGTGCCTAGTAGAGTATATAATAATCCCAACACAATCGTATGCGCTATCATGAGTTATCGCACACGATTTGGATGGAGCCAACCATGTGCGTCACTTCACACATGGTGGCCCTGTTTTGTAACGAGTGCGTTGTTTCCCCATCATGGCACACAATTCATTGATTTTGATCGTGTGCCATGTAGCCCGCACTATTGTGGTGATGTAATCGTTTGCGCTATCATGAGTTATCACACATAGGATGGACAACCTAACTGTGTGCCCGTTATCGCACATGACTCTTTTCAAAATCATGCCCGATGGATCAGCCATCGCGCACATTTGACTCTCAGGCACCTAATTTGATTTTTGTAACGTGTGTGATAACCTGCATCACAATGCTAAGGTGTGCGATAGGTGGAGGCGTGGTGCTTAATAGTACCATTTTGCACCAGTGTTTGGAACGTAATCACAAACCAAACTGCCTGTGATTCTGGATAGATCGTTACCATTAAATTATAGATCCAATCATTGAAATATAATGATGCGTGTCAACGTGATGCCTCGAAAGGAGCCCCGTATTATGCTTTTAGTATATACTCCCTCCGTCCCGTAATATAAAAACGTTTTTGACACTACACTAGTGTCAAAAACGTTCTTATATTTTGGGACGGAGGGAGTAATAGATAGATAGAATATTCCTTAGGATGATCAAGTGCAACACATTTACTTCCACTCATACTGGATCACCAGCAATATGATATTTAAGTCTCTTCCCATTGACAACCCTTGATTTACCATTAAAATCACCTTCGAGTCTTATGGCCCTGATGGATAAATACCAGCAGTGACCATAGGCATGCAGGACAAATATGTTGGTAGGTATGGTCCAGTGGGGCACGGACACGTCAATGCACAGGAGCCTCAGGTACATACATCGAATGGATCTCATGATCTATCTCGCACATGGTGTGTATGCATCTGATAAGCTCGAGATTACAATTTCCATCTGAAAAGGAGGGGAACCGAGCAGCAGAGGCATGCAGGAGCACCATGCTGCTCCTGCCTTATCCCTCTACTTTCCCCCCATCTCAGCTACCAACACCTAATGCTCAGCTGGGTCATACATAACATAATTAAGTTTAGTGTGTGTGTGTGTGTAGATAAGAGATAACTCTTGCCCCACAATTGGCCAGCACATACATCTACACCAGCCAGACAATCACCAGATGATGCGGAAGCAAGAAGAGTGTGTAGCAGCTGCTGGGCCCAGTGGAATAATCAGATAGAGTCAATCATATGCATACACAGATGTCAACTACAAGCATATGCATGTCAAATATGTGCAAATATATCTCTTTTCTTTTGTTCTGACCCAATGAGCCTCTACCACCATAGCTTTTGGTGATTTGCTCTCAGAATGATCTGATCTGATCCTGACAAGGAGGTGCCATCTATCCACATGCACTTACCTTTTCTCCCCACTCTTCGAGTACTGAGAAGTCTCCCAGAGCAAGTTCACTGCACGCTCATCTGGCAGTTGTGACTAGTCATTTGGAGTTGTCAACTAAAGGTGCCATTGATCTGATAAAAGCTCAAATTAGCTGTCCCTTTGTTTGGCGGGGAAATGCTCAAAGTTGCTGTGAAGGAGACTGAAAGAATATACCACATGGTAGTTCGTCTGTCAATAATGCAATCAGCCCAAGCGATGGCTCACAATATGACTTTACGGAGGTACTTGGGACCAGCTGGAACGAGCTTGCTTTCTTTAGATCACTAATGCTTCCCTTTACTAGCCGAATGGAGCACCAGAAACTGAACTTTCCAATCTCCTGTTCTGATTCTGCTCATGCCGTTGCCATGTTCCTTTACTAGCTAGTCTCATCCTGTATGGCAGGCAAGTGGTGAGATGAGATAGGTCAACTGGGTTCCAAGCTCCCGGCCGGAGTGCTGACTACTGACAGGGAAAAGGACTTAACCAGATCAATTGATATATGCCCCCACCCCCTACCATACGCATGCATCTTCATTGGCCTAACTAATACACGTGTTCATGATCACAACCTATGGTTTCAACAGTTATATTCCTGGCTCCCATATATCTTGTCCGAGCTTCTGCATTTAAATGAATTATTAAGTCAGGTCCAAATCACATAATAGGCCCATCATATTGTTTTTGGAAACAAGAAGGTATGCAAATATAGACCGGATCGGTGCAACTGTTCATGGGTCTTCACATGATTTGCATCCTATATACATATAGATAGGTAGGTAGGTAGGTAGCTACCGACAAGTACATAACGGCCACCAAGTGGCGCCTGCTTCCACTAACTTGTGCATCCGCAATATTGTGCGATAAACACGTCCTTGATGGCAACTTTTTAATGTTAGGCATTACTGTTTATATCAGAGAATCAAATCATATACTAGTAGGCTTTGAAAAAAAAGCTAATGCATATGTGCATATATTATTACCGATATATGATTTCAGAGAAACGAGCATGAATGTCTTTTTTTTTTGGAAAAGGAGGAATACCCCCGGCCTCTGCATCTGGACGATGCATATGGCCAATTTATTAATTATTAACACAAGACCTTACAAAATCGTACAACAGTAAGACCAAAGCCACCATCTTCGCAACCTCTGTCGCTACTCCTATCTAACTGATGAAGGGGCGCTGATGGTCTGAGCCTAATACCAAACAGACCTCGCAGCCAAACCTAACATCTAAGACCTGAGGTCCCAACCAGGACGCCTGCCGGGTATGGGCACCCACCAGTCCGGCGTGCTCCTCAACCAGGACGCCTGCCGGGTATGAGGCCGCCACAGCCACCCGCCACATGAATGTCTGTGCCAATAATTGTATGATCTAGAGAATTTTGTCAACAATTTAACATTTTAGTGAACTGGTTCACGCTAAAAAGTTAATGGAGATTCTCCCCCATATTTCCCATGTGGGCAATGCTCACCAGGAGTATTGAACTCCCAGTACGTTTATTGCCAACATTTTCTTCATCGATTTAAGCTTTTGGTCAAGCCTATGAGGCTATATATATGACTATTTAGGAATCTATGATACCATGTCAGTGATGGACGGTTAGGATTTAGTGTCTGTATTGAAGGGCTTGAATTTGACAACTTGTCAGCATCAGAAGGGAAAGATTCCCTAGCTACTTTTTTATTTAGTTTTGACAAGAAAAGATACTGGCCAATCGATCCTTTTTGCATGAATATAAAAGTTGAAATAGTTCTGCCCATATGCATATGTATTTACACATGGGCCTGTACTATATGCACAGGAAAATAGAGGACCAGGTGTAAGGAGGAAAAGAAGGGTTAGGCTTGTGCAGAAGGTGGTAGGGGTGCAAACTAGAGGAGGAGATGCAAAGGGAGGCTACTTTTCTCATGCATGGTGGGGGATCTCTCTCCCTCCAAAAGAACCGATTGGTTGATATATGGCTAGAGGATCATTGATATTAAGGGTGAGTATCATTAACTCATTGCTCCATACGCAAATTTTACCTCATATTGCATGTGGCTCTTGTGTGTTTTCAGAAAAATCTGAAAAAAAATCATGGACATATATAGGTTATGTTGTATTGTGCACCTGTAAATTTCACCTAAAATATGACTATATGTGACCTTCGCGAGAAAGAAAATACATAAGTGAACAGTACTAGCTGCTATTCACAATACAACATGCTAATAATTTTTTTTACGTTCTTATTTATGCGTCTTATAAATGTTTTGAGCCAAACAGGCCTTACGCAATGGGTTCCTTGTATTTTATGTGTCCCAAAGTTTTGGTATGTTTAAAACTAAGTCGAGCGACAACCAAACCAAGGACATTACATTACCAACCAATTTCGCACCGAGTGGACATATACAAGTCCGAAGAATTAGCATGTGAAAAATAAAAAAGGTGGACAGATCAACACCATGATCCTTTGCTTTGTCCCTAATCCTGATCTTCACACTCAGGTGGAGGTAGGTGCCTTTGCAAGTCCCCTCTCTTTCTCCTCCGTTGCTAGCTAATCTTATCTGCATTATTGCGATCGTTAGTGGGAAGGAGGGGCCCCACTGCAGATGCTGTTGAAGCTCCTAGAACATTCGTTGCAAGCTGAACTCCCTCTTCTCATCTCAGTTCACTTCCCTTAGTTTCCACGTCTCAGGGATCAGCAGTTCTCCTCCTGTGACCATCTAGCTAACACCTGAATACTATAACAATACTGAGATATACATTATTGTGTGTGACCACCATTGGCTGCCCTGCCGCCACCACGAGAGATGGAGAGAAAGCTCCAGGCTTGTAGTGCACGTCCCTCTCCATCACTTGTGATCGTGTAGCATGTACACCTCCTCCCGCCTATAAATGGGACATTGCGAGGTCGTCGATCCAGCAAGCAAGAACTAGCCAGCACTAGCAGTCGTCTTCTTCTTCCACTGGTATATTCTCCTCAAGGATCGATCCATCCATCGTCGTCTTCGTTCGTCCTCAAGCTAGCACAAATGGTTCGTGATTGAGACCGGGAAATGCACTAGTCTGTGCATGTTCTTGCATGTTAAATGTGTCTCATTAACTGTGTGTTTGTACGTGTGGTGTGGTGTGGTGCAGGGAGGAAAAATGGAGATTGAGAGGTCATCGTGGAGCGACGACGGCAACCTAGTTCAGGATGCGGTCGACTACCGGGGTTGCCCGGCCAACAGGTCCAGCACCGGCAGCTGGCTGGGAGCGGCATCCGTGGTCGGGATCGAGCTATGCGAGCGGCTGGCCACCATGGGCATCGCCGTGAACCTGGTGACGTACCTCACGGACACCATGCACCTGCCCGGCGCCGCGTCCGCCAACGTCGTCACCGACTTCATGGGCACCTCCTTCCTCCTTTGCTTCCTCGGCGGCTTCCTCGCCGACGCCTTCCTCGGCCGCTACCTCACCATCGCCCTCTTCGCGCTTGTCCAGGCCCTCGGCACCGGACTCCTCGCGGTGTCCACCACCGTGCGCCATCTCCGCCCGCCACCATGCGGGGGCGCAGCGCCGTGCGAGGAGGCCACGGGCCTGCAGATGGGTGTGCTGTATGTGTGCCTCTACCTCATCGCGCTCGGCACCGGCGGGCTCAAGTCCAGCGTCTCCGGCTTCGGCACCGACCAGTTCGACGAGCACGATGACCGCGAGCGCGCCGCCATGGGATGCTTCTTCGACCGTTTCTTCTTCATCATCAGCCTAGGCACACTTCTCGCCGTTACCGTCCTCGTCTACATCCAGGACCATGTCGGCCGGAGCTGGGCCTATGGCCTCTGCTCTGGCGCCATGCTCGTGGCCATCGCGGTCTTCCTCTCGGGCACCAAGAGGTACCGCTATAAACGGAGCTCCGGGAGCCCGGTCGTGCACATTCTCCAGGTCCTCGTCGCTGCCGCACGGAAGCGCGGCCTCAAGCAGCCGCTCACCGCCGCCACGCTCTATGAGGACCGCCCCGAGCACGCGAGGATCCATCACACCGACCAGTTCCGGTGCTTGGACAGTGCGGCCGTGATGGCCGGTGAGGAGGACAACGAGGTGGGGCCGGACGGGCGGCCGGCACCGAACCCGTGGAAGCTGTGTTCTGTGTCCCGTGTGGAGGAGGTGAAGATGGTGGCGAGGCTGATGCCTGTGTGGGCGACGACGATCTTGTTCTGGACCATCTACGCGCAGATGATCACCTTCTCGGTGGAGCAGGCGACCACCATGGACCGGCGCATCGGCGGCTTCGAGATCCCAGCCGCGTCGCTCACCGTCTTCTTCGTTGGCGCCATAATGCTGACCCTCGCCGTCTATGACCGCGTCTTCATCCCGCTATGCCGAAACCTCACTGGCCGGCCAGGGTTCACCAACCTAGAGAAGATTGGCATCGGCCTGGTCCTGTCCATCATCGGCATGGTCGCTGCCGCCATCTGCGAGAAGAAGCGTCTCACCGTCGCCTCCACGGCCACGAATGGGACCGCGCTGCCGATCAGCGTGTTCATGCTGATTCCACAGTTCCTGCTGGTGGGCGCAGGCGAGGCGTTCATCTACACGGGGCAGCTGGACTTCTTCATCACGCGATCGCCCAAGAGCATGAAGACCATGAGCACCGGCCTCTTCCTCACCACGCTCTCCCTCGGCTTCTTCCTTAGCAGCGCCCTCGTCTCTCTGGTTAGGGGCGCCACCACGTGGCTCGGTGACACCATCAATCACAGCCGCCTCGATTACTTCTACTGGCTCCTTGCCGTGCTCGGTGCCATCAACCTGGCCGCGTACCTTCTATGCGCCATGTGGGCCACGCCGGCCGCCAGCAGCAAGGCGGAGCAACCGCATCATGCGGCAGCGGCCGACGAGAAATGCTAGCTGGTGCACGCTACCGATCGTTCATTACTGAATGTGCATATAGATCCATCCGGTCTGGGTGTCCATGCATGCAGCTTCCATGTACGTCCGTATGTGTAAAACTTGTTCATTTCAGTTTATCATTGAAAATAAGAAGAAAATTACTAAGAAGCTTCTCCAATGTTTCTGGACCGTGGAAAGAGTGAGATATGTTTTTCTTTCCGTTTTATTATAGGACCGCAATATCTGACGAACGGTTGGTCATTTCAGTTTAGTTGTATGGCGTTGTCTGTTTCTTCAAACACATCCTGAGGATCATGGTTATCACACTGAAGTTAAGACGACAGGATTTGCCATCTCCTACTTGATAAAGTTGCCACAGAAAAATGTTGGCATGCCATCCCTCTCCCAACTGGCATTCACTAGTTATCACTACCGTTTTATATTGCCCCCTACCATCTTGAGGATCATGGTTATCACACTGAAGTTAAGACGAAACATATCCTAGAACATTGGCATGATCACCAACTTGATATCTTCCAAAACTTTTGAAAGACGGTGACCAGTGACCCATCCAATCCTGGCGTAGAGTCGGGTTTCATATCCATGAGCAACTGTGGATTGTGGACAATCTCAGCTGCAAATTGCCGATTGTGAACAATCTTAACGGTAAATTGTCCTTCCTGGTTGCCTACATATGGGTACCCGTGAGTTACTCTAGGATCCAAATTAAGTAACTTGGTGTTGTGATAGCGTTACAAGTGCATAATACATCATCTTAGTAGCTCCTAAGAATGCAACTTGACTTAAACAACATGTGCACGATCAACATGTATATAAGCTGCAGTAATGAGCTAGAGTATAGGACTATCAAATTTCAGTGAATATGTAGCAATGAATACAATAAATTAGATGGGCAAGCGACAACATAAGATGTTTATGAGTGTAGCATCTATATACACACATACGACAGCATACATAAAATAATGTATTTTTAAATAGTCACTACCGGAATCGCACCCTATGCCGATGGCCAGGGCCGTCGGCATAGCCATGCCTAGCCGTCGGGTCAGGCCTATGCCGACGGCCCCCGTCGGCATAGGGCCGTCGGCAAAATATCCGTCGGCGTAGCCAGGATGACCGTCGGCATAGAAAAGCCGTCGGCATAGACCCTATCCCGACGGTGGCCGTACATCTATGCCGACGGCCCTAGCCGTCGGCAACGTCATCGCCTAACGGCGGCCGCCGTCAAGTGCTGCCCAATGGCTTCTCGCCACGTGGCGAGACGTCGTTCAGCATGGGCGTGTCTACGCCGACGGCCTTGCCGTCGGCTTAGTTTGAAATTATGCCGACGGCATAGACACGCCACGTGTCAGAAACTGGGCGCTCCTGGGGCAGGTCTATGCCGACGGCCTAGCCGTCGGCATAGTTTCAAACTAAGCCGACGGCTAGGCCGTCGGCATAGACGTGCCACGTGTCGGCCACTGGGAGCTCACGCCAGGCCTATGCCGACGGCCAAACTAAGCCGACGGCTAGGCTGTCGGCATAGACGTGCCACGTGTCGGCCACTGGGAGCTCACGCCAGGCCTATGTCGACGGCCAGGCCGTCGGCATAGATTCTGTCCAGTTTTTTTTCTTTTTTTCTGTTTCTTTTCAGCTCAATTCATTTGAATATATAACAAACAGCATATATAACAAATAGCATATACACAGCATCACACAACAAATTGGCATCGCTAAGAAGCATCGCAAAGCATCACACATATAAGTATCATCACCACAAAGCATATAAGAATCTCACAAACAACAATAAGATAAGAAACATCACAAGCATACAAGTATCATAGCATCGAGAACAAGCATACAAGTATCATAGCATCGAGAAAGGCTTAAGCGCCAAGACGTCGAGCACCGCGGAGGTCGTCACCGCCAAGACCGCCGAAGCGCAGGTCGTCACTGCTAGCGGCAGCGCTACCGCCAAGACCGCCTCCACGTCCGCCTCCACCTCCGTCTCCGTGGATCGGAGTGGTCGGGCTCCGTGTCTCGGGAGTGTTGCGAAGACCACCGCCAACGGTAGATGCACCTGTTCCCTGGATGTTGAAAAGATATATTAACGGGATATAAGACTGTGTTGAAAGGCATGACATGCTTTGGGTGAATTGATTGGGGATGAACTAACCGGCGAGGGGCCAGCGTTCTGTGCCACAAACTCCTCAAAGGTCAGCAGCACTGGTTGTGCTGGAGGACCCTCTGCTGATGGCCATTGAGGACACCTGCCGGCCGCCATTTCCTGAAAAGCGTGCTGCATCTCGTGATCCCTCTGCTGATGGTATGCATGAAGGCGGTCGTGCCACGCCATGGTCTCCTGGCGTGTGTACTCCATGTAGGCCTACAGTATGACATGACGAGACTCATAAAACTACTAAATGCGGAAAATAAAGGGAACAATGAAGATAAAAGGGAAAATACTTACAGTTTGCTGCTCCTGAAAGAGGGACAGTGACGGTGCACTGCTCATGCGTGTGCTCGTGCGCTGGCTCAGGGTCGGGTCGATCTAACGGAGCTGTGTGTAGGAGATAGACGGAGTGATCACAACATCGAGAACCGCCTCCCGACCGTGCTCCTTCGGCCCCATGCCCACCACCACCCTTTCGTCCAGATCCGCCGCAATGGGGTCAGGTGTGTCAGGATGTAACGCCAGAGACCCTTCGGAGTAGGCCTTCTTCCTCCCCGCGGTCTTCTTGCCGTAGTACTTGGGCTCGCCAGGCTTGGGGTCCTTCCGCGTATGGGCGATCTCCCACGCCTGCATGTGTGAGAGCGGCCGCTTCAGTTTCGCCTCCTGCACCACCAAACAGAGGTTAGTCATACATAAGAAAGTGATGGTAAATAGAAGAAGAAGAATGTTTAATGGGGTTAGCTAGTCATACATTAACTGCCTTGTGGAGATAGTGGTTTCGGTTTCCCTGAGCATGTACTCCCTCCTTCCCTCGGTTAGCCTTGTTTTTGA
The DNA here is from genome assembly GCF_018294505.1 of Triticum aestivum. NCBI lineage: Eukaryota > Viridiplantae > Streptophyta > Magnoliopsida > Poales > Poaceae > Triticum > Triticum aestivum. The sequence goes on from NC_057796.1 coordinate 13,488,724, forward strand.
CTCTCATAGCCGCCCAGGCTCCAGCCTCATCACACCAAAGATCCACCAATGCCGCCCAGGACTCGTCTTTTCCATAACACCAATTTGGACACACCTACATAATAAAAGCATAATGGCATGTCAACACGAAATGGTGAAATGTACCACAAGGTAATGAAAGCATAATGAAAAATCTTTTATACTTACCGCCAAGAACTCGTCCCTCTCCAAGGTAATGCCCATCCTCCGCGCTTCTTCCTTGGTCATCTTCACACCAAGATAGTCGTGGTAGTATGTCGAGATGGCCACATAGCGCCCCTTGTACTGCATCTGGCGGGCCTTCTTCTTGCATTGGCGTAGCACGATCTGGTCCGCTCTGCCCCTGTGCTCCGGGAGAACTCGATAGAATTTCTACAATCATGCACGAAACAAGAATGGAAGAAGCCATGAGTTAAATCATTCATGAAACTAGAATGGACTTGTGCTTCTGAAGAGAACTCACCCAGAAAGTGGTGATCACGGCCTTGGCATGGGTCCCATGCTCCGCGTGGAGGGCCGCTTCCCAGTGCTCCCAGCTCGTGGCCAAGACCCGATGGTCCGGGTGCCTGACTGGATCCGGACAGTACAACCCCGGCCAGTGTAACTTCAGCAAGACGATGATGAGGCCGTTGGGAATACGGACCCCTTTAGAATATATCCAGTTGTTGCAAAAGAATGAACTATTAGCATGTGACAAGAAAAATAAATAACAACGGAATGAGCATGTGACAAGCAAAATAATGAAATTATTATAAAGTGGCACTTACTCTTTCCCCGTGGGCTCAATGAGCCACTTCTGCTCCTCAGTAGCAGGAACCTGCTTTGGTAGCTTTGCGTTACCACGCAGCCACCCCTTGTTGTCAACCCCCTCCCCGCCAGCACCATCATCCCCGCCACCACCCTCCTCCTCGCCTGCCTTCCCCTCCCCAACCTCCTCCTCATCCTCCTCCTCCTCGTCCTCCTCCTCCACCTCCTCCTCGGCCCCATCCCGAACCTCCTCCTCCTCGCCTGCCTCGTCCTCCTCCTCCTCCTCACCAGAGGAGGGTACCTCACTAGAGGATGGCCTCGAAGACAACACCCCTAAGTCGGTGAGGGTGCGCTCTTTCTGGCCGCGACCCCCTGTAGTGGCTCTCCCCCACCTCGCCCTCTAGGGGCTCTCCCCCCGCCCCCTCCTCCTCTAGGGGCACCTCTCCCTCGACCTCCCTGTGAGGAGTCACCGTCAAGTAGCCGGGGGGAGGATTACGTGCTCGACCACTCCGACTAGGCAGGCCAACGACCTTGCGTAGGAAACCCACGCCGTCGGCCTTCCCCTTGCCCATGTTCCACGAACTTGCATTGAAAAGAGAATAAGCAATTAGTAAATTAATGAAATGAAGGAAAAGGCATGATAATAAACACATTAATAAAAAGGCATAAAAGGCATATTCCTAAACTATAGAAAAAAAGACTTGACACGTACATCTGCTAGAAACCATATGAATCATCACTGTTGTAACCTCTTTCTCGGTCCGTCTCATCATCACTATCAATCATATCAGCTTTGTTGTCTGAAGGAGGTGGAGGCTCTTCCTCGTCGTCAGCGTCTAAGTTTAACTTTTCTAGCATAAGTATGTCATTTTCATTGACAATGGTCTCACCATCATTCCGTGCTTCGTCGTCGTTTGGATCCACATCATCATCACCCAATGGTCTAGCGTCATCGTTTCTAACCACATCATCATCATCAGGTTGCTCTTGATAGAACACTCCCTCGTATGTCATGGGGTTAATGTTGTAGTAATCGTCTTCATTCGGGTTCGGTAGCTTACCATGTGGTGACACCTTGAACACAACTTCCCAAGCCTTTAGGTACTCTTTCTGGCATGGGTAAGGCAGATAATATACTTGTGTAGCTTGGGTAGCCGCAATGAAGAGATCGGCTCCGGCATAGACGGTTGATGGTTTAACTTCGACCAAACCAATGGAAGGCGTATGTTTTACCCCCTCCCGCGGATCGAACCATCGACATTTGAACACAGGCAGACTTAGGGTCTCGCGCCCCTGGTGGAATTTAATCTCGTATATATTTTGTACCCTTCCATAGTAGTCTACTGAATTTTGACCGGGGGTGTACACTCCGGTATTTATAGTTTTGGGATCAGGCCGGCTGTTCTGGTGATCCTCTGTATGGAAGCGATACCCATTCACATCATACTTTTTACATGTCATGACGGCAGGGTCAAAACCCATGGAAACCCATCTCAATTCATCATCCATAAATATGTTCGGATCTTTTCCCTACAAGTATAATTGAAATTGTTGCGTGCATTAGTTAACTAATAAATGTTGAACTAGGTATTTAATAGGGGAGTCTGGACAATTACTTTCTCCATGAACCAAGCAACAAAATTTTTACATCCAGGGTTTCCATGACGGAGAAGAGTAAGTGCCTCCGCCTCAGTAGGAGGATTCATTCCCGTCCATTCCTTTTGAACGAAATCACTAAAAAAAAGAAAACCGGGACTAAGTGAACATAAAACATGATGATGTGGAAGACATAAAGGAATGGTGTAGTGGTATTACCTCATCCACACTTCCTAAACTTCCCTGATGTTGTGCAAGATATAGAACATGAGGTCCTCCCACTCTTGTCGTGGCATGTTATAAGGTTTCGAGGCCCCAGCCCTCCCACCTTGCGCGTTGAATAGATAGAGCTTGGGTTGATAATTCGGCTCTTCTATATTGTATCGAGGCACCTTGTTATGCAGATGGGGAACGTGGTCTGGATAGTATGATGTCCTGAGGTCTGACACCTCCTCTAGGATAACTGCCTCAGCTATGGAAGCTTCAATCTTAGCTTTGTTTCCACATTTCTGTCGGAGATGCTTGTTCTGTCTCTCAGGGCCGTACTGCCAGCGATTCTGCACAGGCCTCCCCAAGAATACCTCGTTCGCGAGGTGCAGAATGAGATGTGTCATCGGTGTAAAGAAGCCTGGCGGAAAGATCTTCTCTAGCTTGACTATCAACTCTCGTGCCTTCTTATGTTTCAATCACGTCTTTACTTCTTTAGCACAGAGCATGCGGAAGAAATGGCTTAGCTCGGCAAGCACTCGCCAGACATGCTCGGGGACATAGCCTCGAACCATCACCGGCATTATTCCCGGTTCACCTGAGCCCTTTAGTCCCGGTTTGAGACACGAACCGGGACTAAAGGGTGCGATGCCCATTAGTACCAGTTCGTGGCACCAACCGGTACTAAAGGTTAGACCTTTAGTCCCGGTTCGAGCCACCAACCGGTACTAATGGGGTTTGAGGCATTAGTACCGGTTCGTGCGACTAAGGCATTAGTCCCGGTTCACCTGAGCCCTTTAGTCCCGGTTTGAGACACGAACCGGGACTAAAGGGTGCGATGCCCATTAGTACCGGTTCGTGGCACCAACCGGTACTAAAGGTTAGACCTTTAGTCCCGGTTCGAGCCACCAACCGGTACTAATGGGGTTTGAGGCATTAGTACCAATTCATGGCACAAACCGGTACTAAAGGTCCCATT
>NC_057796.1:13492543-13496039 GCF_018294505.1 Triticum aestivum
TGAGCCCTTTAGTCCCGGTTTGAGACACGAACCGGGACTAAAGGGTGCGACTAAGGCATTAGCTTGACTATCAACTCTCGTGCCTTCTTATGCATTTTTTAAATCACGTCTTTACTTACTTCTTTAGCACAGAGCGTGCGGAAGAAATGGCTTAGCTCGGCAAGCACTCGCCAGACATGCTCGGGGACATAGCCTCAAACCATCACCGGCATTATCCGCTCAATCCATACATGGTAGTCATGACTCTTCAGGCCGGTCACTTTGCCCGTTGAAAGATTGACTCCCTTACTTATATTCGATGCATAACCATCGGTGAACTTCAAAATGTGTTTCAGCCAGATAAGTACTTCCTTTTTTTTCTGGTGGTTTAAGGACAAAGTCAGCATCTGGCTTGAACCCGTTTTTTCGACCGCCTGTGGGAGGCTTCATGTTCAGACGTGGTCTATCACAAATTCTCTGTTGATCGGCTCTAGCTTTAACGTTATCCTTCGTCTTATCAGGAATATTGAGGATCGTGTGGAAAAGGGACTCTGCCACATTCTTTTCGGTGTGCATCACATCGATATTGTAAGGAAGTTTGAGGTCCTTGAAATAGGGAAGCTGTGAGAAGGGGGTAATGTGAGTCCAGTTGTGCGTCTCACCATATCCCTCGAAGCCTTTGGCTTTGGCTTTGCCTTTGCCTTTGACTTTAGGCTGGAGAGCTTTTAGCTGAGCAAGAACATCTGCCCCCGAAAATGTTCGAATCTCGGTTAAAAATACTTCATGAACAACCCGGCCTTTCGTGAAGTTCTTCTTGTCTTCCCTGTCTGGATGGTCTGGAGGGAGGAACTGTCGATGCAGGTCAAAGGCTACATACTTGCCACCCTTACTCAGCCAAATCATTCGCAGAGCCTGCATGCACACTGGGCATGGCATCTTCCCACTTGTACACCATCCGCAGAATAGAGCATAGCCGGGAAAGTCATGCATGCAATAGTGCAACCAAACTTTCATCAAGAAATTTCTCTGCAGATCCTGGTCGTATGTCAACGTCGGAAAGTACCAAGAATGGTGCAAAGCGTCCACCAGCGGCTGCATAAACACACCCAATTGCTTCCCCGGATAATCATGACCCAGAATGATGAGCGACAAGAACATGGTCTTGCATTGCATTAGGGCACCGGGAGGAAGATTGAGCGGAATTACAAACACGGGCCAGCAGCTGTATGGATTGGACGACATACCATATGGATTCAACCCATCACCTGATATGGCTATTCTGTCATTCCCAGCCTCGGCTGCTTCCTCGGGGTATTCTTCATCGAACGACTTCCATGCTTCCCCTTCCGATGGATGTACGATTTTTTTTGGATTGTACCTTATACCTTCCTTGTGCCACTTCATCATTTTGGCAGACTCCTTCGTGATGAAAAGGCGCTGCAATCTTTTTATAAAATCAAGATACCGAAGAACCTTAACGGGGATGGTTAGCTGCTTTTTCTCACCATCCTCACCGACCACCTCAATGTACCGAGATGAACCGCACTGCCTACAGTACTTGTCATCCGCATACTCGTGCCTAAACAAAAGGCAATTCTTCAGGCAAACATCTATTTTCTCATAATCCATAGAGAGTGCCTTCATGATTTTCTTTGTCTCGTACATGCTTTTCGGCAGTTCATGACCCTCAGGGAGGCTGTTAGCCCATACTCCCAAGAATGCTTCAAAGCATTTCTGGCTACAGCCGTACTCAGCCTTGACTGCAATCATTTGCGAGATCGCATCCAGCTGAGATATTTTCGCCCCCGCATAAAGAGGTTTCTTCGACGAGGCCAAGACCTCCAAGAAGGCCTTTGCGGTTGCCTCCGGATCCTCCGGTTCATTCTCTGAAGGTGTCGCATTTCCCGTTTCTGCAACAATGACATCATCTAGCATATCCCTGACCCCGTCGTCCTCATATCCATCGATGCGTTGTCGCATCACATCCTCTCTACCACGGTCCTGCTCGGCTATGTTTATCGGCGACATGTCAAAGTTTGGCATATATCCGTGCGTGCGAAGGTGCTCACTCATGTCCGTCTGATTTCTACGGTGACGTCTGGCACATCTCGCACAGGGGCATGGTGGGATAATTCTCATTGGACGACGGAATATCTCCTTCAAATAGACATCGGTTTTCGCGATCCACTCTGATGTTACTCGATTCCGACGGATAAAACCACCGTACATCCACTGATTATCTGCCATCCTCTGCTTTTTTGCAAGCCACACAACATAATTAAGGATTCATTTAAATTAATCACATCAAATTTTTAGTTTCTACCGCGTTTAATCCACCTACATCTCTAATAGGTAAAGATGGGTCCTAATCCCACCCGAGGATGTGTAGCTTGAGTACGTTCTCCATTCTACCTCGTTCCGAGACAAAATTTCGGCAGCACCTCCCCGCTGTTCTCCAGATACACATCTCGGCAAATAGCCGAGAGAATGTGCTCCGGAGAACAATGGGGAGGCGCCGCCGAAATCCTGTCTCGGAACGGGGTAGAACATGGAGAACATACCCAATCTACACATCCTCGGGCTGTCCGTGGAAAACGCTGGACAATCCGAAAGAGCTGCGGTGATAAATATGCAATTGAATGCATATTTATCGATGCAACCCTTTCGGACGGGAGACGCCTAGGTTACGCCAGTTGACTTGAGAATGAAATCTAGTGATATGAAATAATGGAGGAGATGGACTTGTAGCTCACCCTCGGCTGTAGAGGAAGTAGTCGAAGAGCAGAGGGATGCTCAGGGGGACCAACGTGTCGTACAACGGTCACTCCGATGAAATGCGACACCACAAAGCCTGCAAAATCCATCGCGAAAAAAAATTTAGAACATCACAATCATCATCATCATCATCATCTCAAAAATCATCGAAGCATAAAAAAATATCATCATCTATCATCCACATCATCATCTAACAATCATCTATCATCGGTCATCATCATCATCTCAAAATCATCGAAGCATAAAAAATCATCATTATCTCTCCTCATCTAACAATCATCATCATCTAAAAGAAATCCATATGAACAAGTTATGAACATCACCATTTTTCTCAAATAAGTATTCTTTAGCAAGACCATTAAGTGTCAAGAAATATTTCATCATTGATTTGTAGCAACACCATCATGATCAAAATACCACCGTGCAAAAAGTATATAATCACACATCACATAACAACATTCACTTCAACTTAAAAAACTCATATTGCTAATAACATCCGTTGATCAATATTTTGCAAACTAACTACATCTAACAAATATGACATACATTCCATCATCTATGCATTCATCCACCTAAAAACAGTACCAAAACACTAAAAAACAAGAAAAAAACTCACGTAGGAGAGGGTCGGCGGCGGTTGGGGGGCGGTGATGAGCTGCAGTTGGAGGGCCAGTTGGGGGGCGGCGGCGGCCGGGAAGGGGGCGCCGGACCCGCGGCCGGAGTCGAGCCCTTGCGGGCCGGT